>NW_024539679.1:0-88435 GCF_016647785.1 Suillus fuscotomentosus | reverse complement strand
CGAGAACCTTACGATAGATGTAACCGTGCCTGTACAAGCCTTGGTGCACAACAGTCAGGTTCATATCCCCGGTCATCGCACAAAGGTAGTCACGCTCATATCTTCTCCTCGAATTTGGTTCACGTGTCATGTCACAGGCCGGCATTCAAGGTTTCTACGATCCCGCCCCTACATCTCCAAAATCGCTTCGCGTACGTTATCTTTTCCGTGATCGACAACATTACGCAGAGATTCCCGACTATGTCCCGGTCGTGCTGCCTTTGCCAGGTGTGTGCATTGTAATCGTTTGGGCGTATTCGTGCTTGACGATGTTTTTTTTTCAAGATCATCTGGTGAATTAACCGGCTTCCAGTTGCTACAAACCTGTTGTCACTCCCACCCAGTATCTCTTATACCCATGTCTAATGTTAATGTGGATAACTATTGGCTCTTGAGATTTGAAATATGACCTTAATCAAATGCGTATCAACCTTTTACCACAACAGCCAACCGGGAGAGAGCGAAATTAACAACGGCGCAGGCGCGGACTCATCCTGCGTTATCATACCCGACGAGATAGACGTGCCGTATACAGTATGCGCCACAAGAACGAGCCTACGGGCCCGCTGAGGTGTCCGTGGAGGTGCCCTCATCGCGCTTGTGATCCTCGGGCTTTGCTCGCTGATGATTGTGTCCTTGTTCGTGACGATCCAAGTTCCCGGACTGCAGGCTGTACTAATAACTATCAAATACGAAAAATTACGAACCCAGACGGAAAAATCCGCTAGGCATGAGCGAATTGATGAACATGTTGCACCCGGCCCCCCTCAGCTCACCTTCGCCCATTGATATATAACGGATTGTACTACTTGCCTGACTGTGCACACATTGCCGCAACACAATGCGGAAAGGTGCCAGCAACCTGCCGCGGAATTCAATATTTTAAGCGCCGATCTGTTGTTAATCACTTCCACGCAGTTCAAAGTGACATTGTGAAACCTTAAGTCTACGTGTACGACAAATTGGGTCCGGACTTCCCCGCTCACCTCCCCTGCAATATGCTTGTGGTGCCAGCGTTGCCACGGAGCTGAAGGCCAAACCTTCGCGGCGCAAGTACGCAGCAAGATACGCCATTACCCCTAGCCTAGGCTGTTGCAATGGGCCCGGGGTGTTTGTCCGCACGGAATCAGCCGTGTCTAGACTAAGTTTGCCCTGCGGACTTTCCCAAGCAACCGTTCAATTTTCGGGTGATCTTCGTGTTCAGTGCCTCGGTTTCAGTTTCAATTTGCCTTGTATTCATAATGGTTTGACCCTTAGGCTCAGTTCATTAACCGCAGTTTCCTTGTTTTCCGAAATGCTCATAACAATTTGACGGGTGACTCAAACAATGGACATCGGCATCCGACATGCCTGAAAGGTTCTGTGCCGCTATTCAGACGCACTCATCCTATAGACGCCTGCCACCACACCATGACAACTAGCAAGGTGCGTCGGGCATTGCCATCTGAAACCCTTTTTTTCTCTCCATGCCTTCTCAGATCTAGAACTTCATCAGCACGTACTGTGAAGATGCGATCAATTATAACTTCGAAGGTGGGAAGTGTTCTCCGTCACCGACAATGTCCACTGAATAACGCAGACCCCCTGCTGACAGCACGAAAGGGGAAGTTCGGCTTCAACGCAGTGGGCGTACACGTTAAAAGTGTATGTTGACAAAAAGCCCGTCGATCATCGTTGCCGGCCCCTACTAAGTTAGAGATACGATTCCAGATTGAGCTGGCTAGAGCACATGTGACTGGGCTAAAGTTCAGCATGACTCGGAGGAAGTGAACTTGTCATACGAGTGAATTAGGCTTTATCCGAGTTCCTCCTAGATTCAGCATGGCCACTTGGAGCTGCGCTCACGTCTAAATGCAGTTTCAAACAACCGCCCGTTGGTCCCTAGTGATATGAGATCCATGGACGGTGATTACCTGCATGGCTTTTGGATGAGGCTTTTCAAATGCGCATGGGCGGCGACATTGCTTAGCTACAATGGTAAGTCCTTGTGTCGAAAAGTTTTGCTATGTCATGGCGCCAATCGCAATGATCATAGGATACCGTCATCATGATGGTGAGCACACCGCAGTGTCCAGTTCTTGAATCAAACCTTGTTAGGATTTTGCAACTTTAAAGCGAAACCGGTTTTGATGGACCAATCCCAGGCTCTTCTAGCGAATGTGCGCCATCTAGCCATCAATGAACTATATGCAGAACGAATCAGATATCTTTGAAATGTAACTTACATTGTGGAGTGTATTTTGATGTCGACTAGACTGTTATGCTAGAAAATTATTAGTGTCCGGGCATAAAGGTTTTGCAAAAGCCCGCATCTGCAGCGGTTGTTGTCAGCCGCATCAGGACAAATCATTAGATAAATTAAAGCAACCCTGTAGTCAACCTGTACTGTAAGGTTTCTGTGTGCACTGGCAACTTGGTCGGTATCTTGCGTCGCACCGGAACAGCCATATTGGGAGATGAGCAACTTGTAATCTTATACCCACGTTCTTCGCACTTTATGCTGCGTTATCATTATGGATTTGGCTAGTGGAGTAGTTAGCGGCGTCCCCACGTCTCGGAAATACTCTCAAGTCGAATCTGAAGAGTCCGATCACAGGGCGCTTTTGCAAAATCCAGCATGTGGGTTAACTCAATTCAAACTTAGAATAATTTTAATTTTATCCGTGGTTCACAGTTCCCTTACGAATCCAAGAATATATAACCTGTGCTGTGAAGTTCCGTTGATCCTAAGACCCACTTGGCATTCCCCCCTTGATATCCTCGTCCTCAAGATATGCAGCAACCTTCCCTCCAAAATGTTCGCATACGCTCGACAAGGGATGCGCTTTACATCTTTCATGCTGTTGCGAGGAATGCGCTCCCACTTACAACGCGCCGATTGGACGCTGAGGAACGAAGGGCTATCGCTCCCGGAAACGTATATGTTTGGGAGGAACGCAGTGCAAATTCTGAGGCTACAGGTCTCGGCATGGAACGATGGTCTGTCCACATGTGACTGGGGGTCTAAGCGTATCAATTCAATATTATTTATATTGCTAGGACGGATGGCATGGGCTGGGGACCAAGTAGAGTCCGCGATGTGAGTACCTGTCGATTGTCAAGTTTCTTCCGGACTTACGTTTTCCCAAGGAATTTCTGTTCTATCAGCAGAAAGAATGTGATGTGAATGATGATCCAGGGAGCTCCGGTACTCCATGGGCCCAGATGATTAGGTAGGTCACATCAATCATGTGGGCGCCCAAAGTCCAAACGCCGTGGAACGACAATTTTACCTATTTCACAGCATGTACCCTTCTTCGCGAGCACGTGCTACAGGGGACTCTGAACGCTTGATCAAGCAGACTTATAGTGTACGTGTCTCGTTACCTGATGATCGCACACGAGGTATCACTAGGAAGTGGCACTTAAGTACGTTTCTGAGCTATCTCCGCCGCCTCGGAAGTCTAATCATCCTTCGTTCATCAGCTGCCTACTTCAGTCAACAGAAGCTTGATCGGCTTAACACAATCGATAATATACCAGGGGTTGGTGATGTCCCGGTTCCAGACGGATGGTTCCGAAGTGCTCGCAGAGATGCCAAGACGAGACGAGACGACGACCTACCAAAATCTGCCCTGGCAAAGCAACTCCCACAGTTTCCCATGGAGGGCGTACTACCCAAGATTAATCCGGTTCAATCCGGGTTTCAGTCATCATTTCATGCTTCAAATTCAAATCCTTCACCGTTTACCGCGTTTACACATTTTCCCACTTCAAGAAATTCCTCCCAGCTTGATCTGCTGGAAGTAGAGGCCACAAGCGGACGTAAGACCGCCTATTCATTTCCTTTTCCCGCAGAAGGATCATCTAGGCATCACTCTTCCAGCGTCCGCCAGACGGCTTATTCGGCTCCCAATGTGATTTCTACTCAGATGCAATCACAGTTTCGTGATGCCGCGCCTTTCCAGAGTCGCTCAGCATGTCCTTCTCCACCCTCATCATCATCCTCAGGACCCGCCACTCCAAGTCCGCGAATTAGTCCTTCCCACCTCTCGGAACAACTAGTACCCCTCGAATACCTCCAAGGGCTTGCATATCCAAGGCGCGAACCTATTGATGAACAATTTCTTCAGCGTTTTTCAACTCAGGTCTCGCCAGGTTTTGTCTCGAAGGGAGGAGACCGAAATCACCCCTCTTCAAAGGGACATTCTGCTTTACACCCCGAATCAATAAGGTGCTCGTATACCTGATGATTCATTGAGGCCGATCTAATCATGAGATGCTCTGCGACTTCCTTTTCTACTTATTTTAATATACCTCCTCCTCCAGGCGTGGACAAGCCATTTCTTTGTCAATTATACATTTATAATCCTCACATCTTGTTAAACTTACATATTGTTACTTAACGCCGAACGCACACAGGTACCTTATTGTCATTCTGATAAGGGTGAGCTCGTATTGTATCCAAAGTGTTGTCTGTTGAACTCGTACTAGTTCGCGCGTAAGCCTCGGACTCATATGTAGATAGTGTACTTTGTACCGCATAGTAACCGCAGGAATTTGTGCACTTCTCAATTTGTCAAACCCCGTCGCCACGCTAATGTATGTCTGCAGTGAACCAGTGGGTGCAGTCCTGGTTGTCTGTTATTTTTAACTGTGAATATGTACACCGTTTTGACACCCAATTGATCCGAGACGCCGATCATCGAACGTGAATACGATCAGCGGAGGAATCGAGGCCGTGAGATGTTTTCCGTCGCGAAGGGTCATTGTTGCTGAGCTGGGATAGGGGTTATGCTGAACGTCTCATCTCAGGTAGGCAGCTGTTGGTGGGTGGGGATTGTTACCGAGATATCCCCGCCTGCAGAAAAATTACATATTCCTCTCACGCAGGACGTACTTCGACCTTAATGCCAAGCCTATTAGGTACGTACCATGCACACCGTGTAGGCTGACCCCGGAAATACAACATCACTTCCTCTGTTATGTAATTGATCATTCTTCCCGTTTGCGGTTCCGTAAAGTGATAAACATCACCTGAAGCGTGATGGCATGCAGACCGTATTCAGTATAGCGGCACTTGTGAATTGTTTCGGTGCGTCAGACTGAATGTCCAGATGTGACGGCATTCAAAGTGGGTTAGCACACCACAATAATGCTGGCGCAATCTGTTCAGGGGCGTTCTTCTGGTTATTCCGCGGAAATGTCATATGTAGGCAACTGCCCTGCTGATGCTTAATCGCCGTCTCGGGCCGAGCTAAGGGATCTATTCGTTGCTTGAGCAGGTATGCTCAGTTGGAGCGTATTAACGGAAAATGGGAGTATTGAAGTTAGTCCTGAGATAGAACATGTGCTTTAGGTAAGTCTTACTCCCGACGAATCAGCGCGACTCACTTTGTCCCCTCGTACAAAGGAGAGAACTGGTGAGTCCGCGTGATAGATGCCTAGACAATGGCGATAAGTGTGAGATTGAAAGGATTCTTGACACAGTACATGTGCTTCCACACGCCTGCGTTCAGCCATACTACTAGCAATATGACCCTTCTTCGAACGTAGGGACATTGCAAATCGTTTGAGAGGGATTATCGCCAATGGCCGGTTTGGATGTGTCACCAAACTCGGAACAGATCCTGTATATAGAATTCAGTTGTACCTGATAAAGAACACTGAAAGGTCGGGGAAGCAGACCTGGATAATTGTTCGGGGAAATAAAATATCAATGATGAATCGGATGCCTAGGCCTGAAAAATGGTGAGGGTACATGATGACAGTGTTGTTGTAACTTCCTGTGTGTAGGGTGCATTGTTGGTAAAATTACTTGCTTCCAACACCAGAAGAAAAAAGAGGGTTTTCTGTACGGCAGTAAACCCTGCGGTTCAAAACGGCTCCGCGGAGCCAGCTCATAGGATGAAACTTCCTTCCAATCCGACGACTTCGGGATTGTTGCGTGATCTTGAATCAAAGAAGGCTGGCGAAATGAGAATGAGTTGACTGCCATAGTATGTCATTTAGCTATACATTGCCACATAGTGGCATCATGGGGTAGATAGCTCCCTCCACCAATGAGCGTTCCCCGATTAGCGAGGCTCCCGCTGCTATTATTCACCGTGACGTGAGGCTTCCCCCAGTGCTGAAGCATAAAGTAAACGTAAAGGCACAAACCTTGCAATTTACCACGCTTTAAGCTTTATGTAAATGGGTAATTATATCCTTATGATGGTCTGAGTTTGGAAGCTTGGGGCCCGGCGAGGTTGCATGACACTGGCAATATGACACTAATATTAGCTAGCGGGAGAGATCTAATCGGATGAGCCTGAGCAGTGCAGTCGATAGCGCTGTTCTGCATGTCGTATACCAATATCAGCGGTGCCTACGCACGAGCGTTTGACGTTCTGCGTTCAAGTCCTGTAGAGATGCAGGTTTCGGTAAGCTTTCAGTACCATATGATGCTATCACATACCACAAAACCAGGGAAACCCTGAGCGGCGTTTTACAAATATACGCTCGCTGCAGCTCGCCCTGCATTGTCATAGTATATATAATAGGCGAGGTAGAATGTCAGGGCAACTTGAACAGGTGACCGAGAAGACGATGGAGGGGTGGGAGTAAAAATGACTTCCTTGTAAATCGCAAGCTTCAAACCTTCATGCACCCTGATACAGCATGTCGACGCGATTGGAATTCGCGTGGCCAGAGCTATGTACTTGCCAAGGGTGTTGACGTCTTTGAAACTTCTGACTGCGGCAGTGTCCGCAGGAAAAACGTGACTAGCGGTCATGTGACCCACTCAGTACGCATGGTGCCCACGAGACGACGAGAACTGGCAAGTCTGAGAGAGGAACTCTCAAAGTGTTATAACATCCGAGTCCCATCATGCCTACAAAACCGCTCTTACCGAAATCTATAGTAGGCGTTTCTAAGGAGCCCGAGCCGAAAACTCGCGGTGCAAACAGGTCCACGAAGGTCGCTGGCAAACTCAAGGTCCTACCAGACCAACCAACATCATCTACCCAAAGCAAAAATTTGCCACGTCCAGATGCTGAGGAAAGTCTAGGCACAACAGGAGATACGGATGACGGGGATGATGAGGACGAGGACGAGTCAATTGAGGACGAAGACGAGGATGTCGAAATACGACTACGTCAAATTTCCCAAATTCCGCAGGGAACGGCACGAAGAGATGCACTGAAGCTGACAAAGAAAAAGGCGAAGTCATTACCTCGTGTAACGGCATATGCGACGGCAAGGTAGTTCTTTGTTGGCTTCTTGCTTGACTATGTAACTGACAGGCTTTGTCTCGATTCAGTTCCTATCGTCTGCATGAACTTTCGAAGTTTTTCAATGCCCGGAGGGCATCCTATCTTGCAGACCCCAAGATTATCGACGATGTTTTGTATACTCCTTACGCATATGAACCCCAAGTCAACCAAGAAACAAATGCGAAATCTCTGCCGGCGAGTGGGGATTTGTTAGGAATCCCTGAACTAAATCCCCTTGTCTCTGAAGCGGAAGACCATGGGCTCACCTCTAATCGCAAGAAGATTAGCAAATTTCACACTGTTCCAACCGAGGCAGAGATTTTCATTTTCGCTTACGGAACAGTCGTCATATGGGGAATGAGTGAAGCCCAAGAGAAACGTTTCTTATCTTCCATGTGAGTACCTTCATTTGTTACAATCAGCATCGACGAACTGTTCGTAGCAAGCGTTTTGAAGTTGAAAGATTGGGTATGTGAGGGCGTTTATATTCACTGCAGAAGTCTAAATCGCTTGCAGCACCAGACGACATTGAAATGGAGGATCTGAATTATTATTATGCAAACTACAGTCGGTACGTTTAGTCACTTGCCGATATTACTGCTTTTACTCATGACACAGGATATACAATGATGTCATCACCTTGCGCAAGGGATCTGGTTACATGTGAGTCGAGCATAAAAGGAGTCTCTATGATACTTAAACACATCAAGGACAAAGCTCTCCCTATCGCACGCACTGTCTCAGTCTGTCAAGATATCCTTGGTACGCTGACTCGATTATTCGGCATAATCTCTTTCTGAGGGCTGCTCAGTTCGAGGAACTTATCTCGAATACCATCGAAGACACGAAAGATATACCCGAAACCTTGTCAGAGACAGGCAAGATCGGGATACCTCATAAAGGTCGGTCAAGAAGATGCCGCATTGTAAACCATCTAACATATACTCTCCAGAAATTATGCGCAAAACCGGGGAGTTGTTCATATTACGGACTAATATTAACTCTGTAGGCTCTGTCTTAGACTCTCCGGTAAGAAAATATCTGTCTAGAGTACATTAAATTCACCCCTGCCCTCGTTCTAGGAAGTATTCTGGGTAAGCCGGGTTGTCCACGTCAAGTGCCGGCATTTTTGACACCTTTTCAGAGTTTTCCCGATCTCCAACCGTTGTATGATGCTGCGCGGAGTTATCTGGAGATCCCTCAGCGAATCAATCTCCTAAATACACGAGTCGAGGCTAGTTTGGTTGATGTGGCGTGCCTTCATTCGCTGATTTCATGGACAGGTTCTTCAAGATATGCTCCAACTTCTCAAGGAGTCTGTATCAAGTAGGCATGCGGAACGACTTGAACAGATTGTCGTTGCTCTTATTGGGATTGAAATCGGTAATTTTATATTTCTTTTTTGTGTTCAACGATGAGCTCATGTTGGTGCGATCTAGTACTTGGCATTATCACCATTCTCGTGGATCTCATGGCTTGATTTCTTGTATTCAATTCATATACCTCGCATGCTTAACTACGGCGCAACCTGTATTTATAGAAGGTAAACTTTCCCCTCGCTGAGTCAATCAGATCGCATTCATCGGCACTGGTAGCATGGGCAATCACATAACTATACTGCTGGCTAGTACGGGCGAGAAAATGTCAAGACCGCCCAAGATCGGGTCGAAACAGAGACATACAACTTTCATGAAATATACAACAATCCTTACTGGAGCCAGCCGTCTCTACTTCTTCAGCGTCTCACGAAAACCTTCTGGCCTCGTTATCAAGGGTTTGAAACAAAAATGGTATATTGCCTGTATAACGTCAAATTGCATACCCGACATGGGAATGTCCGGGTATCAATCTAGACTTCTTGCAATCTTGAAGGCAATAGAATTGGGCTTAGCAAGTCACTCGCCTTCTAGTTGGCTTTCCCAAACTTGGATGATTGGATGATAGCCAACTTCCAAATTCTTCATCGGGCTGGGCTTCGACACGTGCACGTGCCTTCATAAAGAATCTGCCTGATTTCCAAAATCTAGGATGTCGATGACACGCACAGGTACGCAACATCAAGCAACATCTGCCTCCGTCCCACATGCACGCAATCACTGTCAATTGCAAATCGGATGCATTATATGCATGCCCCTGCGAAATTACAGACTCGTCTGAACAGGATTTTTATGTTGTCATGTATGGTGCACTCCTCGCTTGCTGTGCCAAGGCTTGGATACCGTCCTTTGAGAGAAGTGTATTAAGTTCTTCAAGTGCATCAGGATTTGTCTCGAGGGCTGTATTATTCGCAGCATCGCGAATGTCGATGTCTTATACGGCTCGCTGAAGTGTGACGGGGAGCGCAGTACAAGGGCATACGGAGATGGGGATGGGATGAGCAGGTGAGCAGAGTTTGAGCCAGAATGAGACGAGTGCTGCGCTGCGCAGAGGTCTCAGGAGTCTTGGGGGGCCAGAGGCATACACACATGTGGTACAAAGCCAGCATCATGATCGAGCAGGCAGCGCATCCTCATCCTCTTCACAGTGCAAGGCTGGCGGGTTAAATGGACGTATGGACATGGTATGCGGGCCTGGAAGTGATTCATCCTCGCCGACATTCAGAAGTTTCTCGACGTCTCTTTTACCGACTCTCCTGTCGATGATTTTTCACGATACTCCTCGTCTGACTCAGATGTATTCGTGCGGATCCAGCCACGATATATCTGACATCTGATGGTGCTTTGTGAGACATGATACTCAAATGAGACCATACAGCGTCCAGGATCACCTTCTACTTGCTCTCGAAATTCAGTCAGGAAACAAGCGGTCACATTTAGTTGTACAACTAATATACGAGGGATACCTTGAACAACTGAAGAGAGTTATATCGCCGCTTTCAAGACATCATAAAGCTTGTGGCATGAATGCGTGAAAACAGAAATAACGGGTCCAGGTAGGGCTGGTGTGGCAGTAGTAACCCAATTACAGACCCTGCCTTATCAGGCACACCACTTTGGGAAGCTCCAAGCTCCATTGCTGCTCCAAATTCCAATGACCACCTCGCCTTGACATGTTGTCCTGCGCGCTCTATGCTCCAGTTCAATTCTTCAAACATCTGATCGCCTTATGGCCGAATTTTTGCGGCGTCTTGTTTCGGGTGGCAAAGCTAGGTTCAAGGATCCGAATCTTGACCTTGAGCTAGGTGTGATACTGTATCATGTGCTTCATTGATTATCGAGCTCACTGGTGCTTTCATCGTATTCTTCTAGACCTTGCATATGTAACCGATCAAGTCATTGTGATGGGCTATCCTGCTGCTGGCATTGAGGGCTTCTACCGAAACCGTCGCGAAGATGCTCAACGTTTTCTTACTGCTCGGCATGGCAACAACTTTTGGGTATTCAACTTTTGCCCAGTCAGGGAGAACTTTTATGACAAGAGCGTTTTTGGAGGACGAGTGAGTCGCTACCCTTTTCCAGATCATCAGTAAGGAATAGGCATATGATGTTGGTTTGCAATCGCTAATCACCAAATCTAGTACGCCTCCCCTTGCCATTCTCCCCTTGGTTTCGAGAGAGATGCATGCCTGGGTAACAGTTTCAAAGGACCGAGTAGCTGCTTTGCACTGCAAAGGTGCAGCTTGCCCTCCATTTCCTCTGTACATCCACTAACTCTATTCTCATGCAGCTGGGAAGGGAAGGTCGGGCATGATAGTCTGTGCTTATCTTCTTTCGCTCGACACCTTTTCTACTCCTTTTGCGGAAAATAGTTACCTTGAAAAGGACTGGGTAACTGTACGCGTTGATGATTGCATGCAAGCAATCCCCAACGATGGTGTCCTTGAAGAACTAGGGGAAGCAGCTGTCCCTGCATCATCCATTGTGGAAGAAACATTCCCGGAGTCTCGAGACGAAAATCAAAGTATACCCACCAAATCCTCTGCGCCTACGTTACAACAGGTATTAGACTTGCACACCTCACGCCGGATGAAAGCACCATCTATTTCAACGAACGCAAAGTTGAAAGCAGGTGTTAGTATTCCTAGCCAGCGGCGCTGGCTTCTATACTGGTCACGACTTCTTGCTGGCCAGGGTCCACCTGGCATGTGGGGACTGTCAGACATGAAACCGGGCTTGCGCAATGACTCTAACTCATCATCGATTCTCGCGACGAAAGTGCGCATCACCGAAATTTCGCTTCGACTGCGTGAGATATCTGGAATTAAAGCGGGTCTCGTTCGTGCAGCTAGCTTGCTAATGGATCGTGGAAAGGACGGAAATGGTCTTGTTGGTCCTCGCAATAACCGTGTGTGGGCGTCACTAGCACGCTATAACGATGACTTGGTCGACGCTCTAGAGCGTTGGGAGCAAAGTACTCGGGATAGCACCAACTTGGGAAGGCGAAAATCTGAGTCGTCTGAATCGGTCAGCGGTATCTTTGCCAGCGACAAATGGGACAAAGAAAAGATGGTACGGACTTTCGCTCGGATGGGAGATGACGGAAAGCGACCTTCTGAAATGAATAGCGCAGACGAGGTCCGTCAACTATGTGATAAGCTGGTCGCACCACCTAGAGAACTCACAAATGACAGAGCATCAAGGTTTATAGCTATGTTCTCGTTCCGCTGAATGAGGAGCGTTGGGTGGAAATTTCCAAAGCACCCATTCGACAGGAGGAAACTCGCGGCTTAGAGCCTTCAGTCAAATCGGAGATGACTTCTACCGATTCTATATCCCAGTCAGTGACAAACAGCAGGGTCGGTCGCAGCGGAATAGTAGTTGACGCCGACCGAGAGTTGCGTATAAAACTCTACATGGGACAGGTATGTACTTATTGTTTTCTACGTGTCATTCATCACGCCAAGCCTTGGCAGGTATTTATGGCCTGGCTGTGGTTTATCCCAGCTTTTCACATTACTCCCGAGACACGATCCTCGTCGTTCATACTGCCCCGAGATGACCTCGATTTCCCGATTGGCATAGGCAAGGATATCATGGATGTGGAGTTGAAGATGGAATGGTGCCAAGACGAAGTTGATGATACGCAAGTGGAAACCGCCCAGACAGACTCACCTTCGTCAGGGGTGGAGACTGTCGTAGCCAGCCTTGCTGGTGGCGTTGAAGTTAGCCAAGCTCTCGAAAGATAAAGTGATCAATTCGTACCATGGTACTTTACGCATCAGATGGCGGCGGCCGCCTTGCTGTGGATCTGGGGTCCTCCTGGGCAGTCATTTTCGTCGTCACTTCCTCTTCATCAAGTTGACAATTTCCTTCGTCGTATATTATCCTCGCGCCCACGCCATCATACTACGGATGGTTTAATATAGGACAATGTAGGCTAATATTATGCTTTTTGTGTGCTCCTTATGGCGCCACGCTGAAGTGGCCTCGGACTTTGACAGTGAGAAAAGATGAGATCTAGAATTGAATTGTTTCCGGGCTATTTTCAACTACTAGGCATGAGGAGCCTGGGTCATGCATCTCACTCCAGTACCGTGACGGTGAACTGTCAGCATTTGGCCTGGGTCAAATACTGCCCGTTGAAACTGGTCACCCCATGCTACCATTCGCGCTGAAAGTTGTGTGGTTTGCACTGTCGTTCTCTGGTGAGCAGATCTGGACATCAAAAACTCCCCGGATTGACGTCACGGTGGCACAGGTATATTTGCATGCTGGATAGTCCTCACAGTGTTCGCTCGCGCGATTCAGAGCTACTGGGGTCCAATGTTATACTGCGTCTTTGCAACGATGCTCCAGGGAATTTTTTGCCTGGGTGCGTCCGTGTTGTCGTGTGGCTGCCAAACAGCTGAGAGTCGGGAAAGCTTTGCTGACTCCTTGAAGGCATGATATATAATATGAATCCGTATGATATGCCACCGGCTTTTTGCAAAGGTAAGCGTTCATAATGTATGATGTTGTCCTGTTGCCCTGATATGTATATGATGTCTCGAACAGCTCAGACGTTCATTATATACTATTCTGCTTTCTCCGTCACTGGAGTATGTGCCGCCTTCACGATGGCGACGACACGCGCTGTGGTGTGGCCGTCTTCTGTTTTAATGACTGCTTCTTCGTGCGTGGCTTGCATTACCGCAGTAATTTGCTTTTGTGTGCTTATAATGTGCGAGCAGGACGTTGGTATGGCGAAACCAATATCTCTTGCCCATTGTCGTGTTTCCGCTCGGTGCACTTGGTGTTGCCATTCCCGTCCTACTATCCCTTCACGCCATCCAACCCACAGATGACCTCCACTGCGACGCTACTCATCCCATATGGTGCGTCACTTGCATTACCAACGTTATGAATAATGCAGCTCACATAAACAGGGGACGATTTTTAGGTTATGCGGGCATATCCATGATCCTCACGATTCCATGTTTCTTCCTGTCTGCAGCAGCAGCCCACTACGTATTCAAAGTGCACACGGTGCATCGAGAGCTTTTCAAGCTCACAGCTTCACCTTCGCATTATCTGTCAGCAGCTGAAATTAGGGAGGTCAACATCACTGAACCTTCCGAGCCAAAAAATGCGCCTTTGCCGGCTAAATCCGACTCGGATGTGGGGTCCGCGGACTTCAGGAATAGGAACCATTTGATGGACGACCACTTGGCAAGGAGAGATATGATGCCTCGTGTTGATGAGATGGATAATGCCGCGGCTATGTCAAATGAGGTTTATTCCCCGCGGGCTGAAAGTTCTCCCTCTTCCTTATCCACACCGACTCGGACTTCGCCAAAGCGCTGGTCGGAGACATCGCAATGGGACGAATCTCAGATACGCGTCCAGCGAGCGTGCATTGCCGTGCCCGTTGAAGAATGTACGATGACGCTTCCGATATCAAGTGAGTCGTTACCTGGTCTGGTACCCTGGTGTACGTATTTACATACTTTGCCTTCGAGCCCGTCATGGTCACGAACAGCCCAGACAGAGTCTCGCACCTGCGATATGGAGGCTCATTCTTTTCCAAATGTACGTGCATCAAAGAATAGGTCGAGTTTTTGGAGGCACTGACGTGAACCCTCAGGGCGTTCTTTATCACCCAATTTCTGGCCGCGCTTTCGACTATCATCGATGTAGCGAGCCATCGCCAATATCCATCGCCTTTTGGGACGCAACATGTAGCGTTAGTACTGGTGGGATGGGGACCATCGATAGTGTTTGGTCAGTTCCAGCCTACTCCCATGAAAAAAAAACAGCCTGGCTTACTATTTCTTCAGGTCACCTTCCAGCAGTCCGTCGTAGATTGCAGTTCTGGCGACGTCCAGACTCGAGTACGAACTGCGGCTAATAATTGCCAAAAAATGTGTAATATCGTATCGTGCCAGCATGCTAATTAAGCTATATCATGACAGTACGCTTTTCATCGATTTGCACGATCGACGACAGCTTGATATCCGGCCAGCCTTGCATAGATTTGACGCAGTGCAGGTTCAGCTAACTTGTGCATGTTTTTGGGCCTCTAACATGCAACGCACACTTAGTATTACCTTTTTCTCCGTGTGATACTCAGAGTTGACTCCAATGGAGAGCCACCAGTCTGTTGCGTTGTTTGTATATAGTATAGGCTACAGAATTCAGCACGACTCGTTCTCCGTAGGCGTATGATTCGGATCCATGGACATCAAAGTCAAGGAGACTAGGTCAAAACCAATTCTCTCTCAATGCAGTCGGGACTCATCAGGGAAAACCTCCCGCGAAGATTTTGTCAAATTTTGTAAAATTTTCTGACTTTCTGAAAATACATTAAAATATTCCAAGTCCCTCTGCGGATGGGTGAAAATTTACAAAAATCCACACGAATGCAACAAAATGATGATGATGTGATTAAATACTAGAATATCGCAAATCACAAGATATGAAAATGAGGAAATGAGACAAAACTTGTAACACAAAGTCCTTGTGCTATCAGGAATGCCCTAGTCGATACTCATCCCATCGAAATCGATTCGCGCAAACATTTTGCTGCTTTCAACTCAGCGGATGCAAAGTCAACCAACTTCAGATCAAGTAGGGAAGGAAAAATCTGGTAGAACAGTGAGATAGTGCTTGAACAGTTAGAAAAAGACGCACCACAGTAACCACAGCTGAGACCATGGAATTCGGGATCCAATGTTCATAGTAGCAATAATGGCTTCGACTGCTGATAAATTTTTAGAAGTATAGTTACGATCAGAGTATTGCGGTGTATCGTAGCACGTGTTGGAAGATCGGACAGTGGACATGAGTCAAGAGCTCATCCCGATTGGCTCGAGGACTACAAGTAATGCAGTCGAGGTTGGCTCCAACTTCCTGGAAGCATGTCAATAATATTCATAGTCTCTGATCCAAGCACCATACCGGAAGGCTGCAGTAGGATTGCCACCGAACATAGGGCTAGCAGTGAGGCCCAAGACCATGGGATGTTCGTCCTGCTCAGTCGTCACACTAGAGCCGTGGACCGCGGGGAGGCGGGTAGGGAGGAATCAGGAATCAACCACATGACTCACCTGCGCGCCTCAGAATGCAGTGGCCCGGCTCTGGCCTGAGCTGCGGCTCGAGTAGGGAATTTGCGATTCTGACAGTCACTGAGCATGAGCGGGTCGCTGTGAAACCAGGATTCAACTACATGACTCACCTGCACACCTCAGAATGCAGTTTTGAGCTATGTGTATGCTCCAAATTGAGCCTGCAGCTGGGAGAGATCAGGAAGGCTGGTTGGACCGCCAAAAAGAAGAGAAAAAAAAGGATCCTACATAGACACCTGGTTTGAATGACCACGCACAGATGAATGCGACGACAGAATTCAGACGCCCGCTCGGAACGAGACTTAGCTCTGTGGTGGTGATGCCTCTCACCTAGAGTCCCCAACAGTAACCGTAAGTGAGAATGAAAACATAAAGAAAACAACGTGACAGGGTGTGCAAGTGGTTGCCGCGGCTCGTGTAAGTTGCAGAGTGAAAAATGAATATTTGAATGAGTTCGTTGAAATCAACTGTGGGAGCCCTGTGATTAGTAATTAAATTGTCGGTGGTCCGATTTTCAATTTCTCAGTTTACTTGTTGTCGCTGAGGCTAAGGCCCTTTGAGCGAGCTCTATGTAGCCAGCAGAGCCCAAGTGCAGGTTATATTTACGATACCTGAGAAACATCACGCCAGCCTTCTTCCCTCCCATATCTCGATTCCCAAACATTTGGCCTATGTCGAGTGGTTTTCGCCATTCACTGGGACAAGCGAGAGAAATCATGGTATGCGCAAGGTCTCGCAATCATACGAAAATGGGGAACAGCTAGTTAGTATAATACCTGTGAAAGATATTCGGCGCAGCGTACATCTTATACCAAAATTTGGCCGCATTGCGCCTCGGGATTGGACTACCAGCAACGTTTTGGAGCTGTGTAGAGACTTTTTTGTTAACCCATTCACTGATCGTCACACATACGCAACTATTTACTAGCTTTGTTGACAATTTTTGGAAATATTACAAAGTTCAAAGCACATTTCGAGAAATTCTCAAAATTCTCGTGGGAGGTTTTCCCTGATGCGCCTGTTCGTAGCCTAGTCTCATGATGTGACTGAGTCTGAAACAGTAACTTGAAGGGATCGTGCTTCTGTTTCGTGAGTCTGACATACATAGATGCTATGATTGTAGCATAGGGCCACCCCATGCTACGATCACTGCGTCTATATGTGTAGCGCGGTTTCAATCGTGCAGGTGAGGAAATGATGGCAAAGGCGGGATTCAAACAAGGCGGTATAGCTTACTCAGCAATACTGCCTCAAAATAATTTATGTAATCATGCCTGGTGTTTGATCAACTATAAAGGTATAACAAAGTATTGTACATTCCCCTGTCATATTACCATCGCAAACATGACAAGGTGCAAAATGGGCCGTGCGTATCATATGGAAAAAGGGGTCAACATGCTTTCTATGGCACAGCCGGCATTGTGAGCGAGGGAATATATGCAAAGTCAATAGGTGCGGCAGTGTCAAATATAATGAAAGTCTAAAAGTTCTATCCTGAATGGATGTACATCTAGGGTCGGGAAGTATATTACCCAAGGAGACCCTTGCCATCAGAGAGGGCTGCTGAGCTGTATCCGCTGCCACTGATCTCGTTGTATTGTGCAATGCAAAGGCGCTGGCTTGGAGGGATGACCTTATCTTCAAGGCCATGTGGAGCTCCGCCATGAAGAATGCTGACATGCTTCATTGCAAGGAGCTGTAGAATGTAATAGTCAAGATACGATCACGCAACAACTAAAATACAGTACACCTCATGTTATGTGTGGCGTTACTATGATCATAAACACCTCCAAAGAATGCTGTAGTAGCATCTTGGCCGATGTGTTTTGTCAACAAGTGATGGCCTCCTGGGTGATCGTCAAGGAAGTCTGAAACATCATGAATGAAGCCAGCAATGCAGATGACCGGATGACTCTTGGCTTGTTCAAGGTCTACGCGGAATGTATTAGAAAATACACCTGGCATATGCAGAAAGGTATGTACAGCTCTCCCAGGAAATGATGGGTAAATCGCTGTTATCAGAAGGCCATGACAGGGTTTCCTGGATCTCGCAAAGACACTTCAGTTGCATGGTAAGCTGACCTTTGCGGACCTCATTGTCAGGGAAGGACTAATAGATCTGGATGAATCAAGTATCCTAACGTATCTGCAACAGACACACCTTCAAATGGCTTGCGAAGCCAAGCTTCTGGCATGACCAAATGAACCATTTTATAGGGTCATATTGGTACCACTTGATGGCATTATGGTAGTCCATGGGGAATTGGTGGTGGAAGTTGTGGTATCCTTCACCGATTGTGATGAGGGCAGTTACGAAGTGATCACGAGGGCTGTGTTTGTCATCAAATGGTGTTTCACCCAACCAATGAGCGAGTGAATTCATGCAAAATGTGGACTATATGCGCGAGGTCAACGGTGTATGAGAATAAAAGGCAACAACAAACATACATGGTGAAGAAAGCAAAGATGCAGAAGACCGGCGTATACATAGCCACCTTGCCAATCGCCCCAACCAAGGCCAGCCACAACAGTGGGGAAGAGGAAGCCCATGATCACGACAAGGCTCAGGTAGTATTTGTGCTGCCACCTCACGACCTCGTTCTTTGTCAAGTCGCTAACATTAGCAACACCGGGCTTGCGATGGGGCTTGACAATCATCCATCCAATGTGTGACCATAGAAGACCACAGTGTGCATTGTACGGGTCAAGGTCAGTATCGGTGTAATGATGGTAAGCACGGTGTCCTCATGACCACCATTTGATAGAGCCTTCAACTGCACCTGCACCGACGAATGCAAGAACATACTGAAGGGGCTTCGATGCATTGTAAGAACGATGTGACCATAGCCGATGGTAACCAGCAGTGATGCCTGAAAACATGATAAGACAACAGACTTTCAAATGTAAATTGCCAAAGCTTACCGAGACCAGTCATGTAGTAGTATACCACTGACCAAATGGTGGTCTCCCCTCGAAGGCGAGTGTAGTATGCACCAATGAGACCTATAGCAGGCATGCCGGCGAGAATTGCAATGTTTAACCAGTTTAACTTTGTGTACCAGTTGTCCCAAGTGATTGGAGGAAGAGACTTTTGGTGCTTGAGAGTGTATGACACATAGCTATTGGGAGTGTTAGCGTCCGCAGGGACATGCTCGGGATCCTCAATGAACTTCTTTGAGGGCTGTGAGTTAGGGTTGGCATTAAGTTTTGGGGTAATAGGGGGAGTGAGAGTCTCCACCGACGGAGGTGTCGAGCAAACTGGAGGGATGGACAACATGAGAGGTGGTCAAGAAGAAAAAGATGAGTGACAAAAGAGCATTTGAGGTGCTTTCTAGGAACTACATATAGTTAGAGTCGGCTTGTGCCCCTTTTTAGTCGTTATTGTGCTAATGTAGATGTACGCTAAAACAGAAACTAGCTCAGCGGGAGTGTAATCAACACTAGTGACATTAGCTAGAACAGAAAATAGCTAGGTACAAGGTCAGTGCTAGTGTTGGAAGTTAGTAGCTGCTTCGACATGGCAAGTCCGCATCTGACGTGAAAAGATTCGAACAGATCACATGACCCTGAACCTCATGTGCTTTTGAAATGTGGCTGGAGGAAAGTTGAGCTCCAGACACATCGGGGATTCCAATATTTAAGAGTGGTTTGAATGTCGTGCGAAATGTTAAGATATACTTAATATTTGGGTTGTCGTCTAAGTGGATGTAAAATTTTAAATGTTAAAACGATCTTATGTGACAAGAGAAATATAAAGTATCAGCGAACATTTTGATACTGTCTGAACGTCAATGATAATAAGAAACATAAATGTATCTTTAATGCTGGCATAAACTTCAAAATGAAACTTCACATTTAAGACTCTAAAAAATTTCAACTATCACACGTGACTGAACACCTGCTCATGCATGAAGTTTAGACTGTCACTTAGGCGGGCATTAAACTTCAAAGTACCCCCCTGACAATAAAACACAAATAAATTATCAAGTTTTATCTCCAGATAAAACTAATTGCCCAACAATTGCCCACTCATGGCCAAATCATCACCCACTTACAGCATCATTGCCCACTTAAGTTTGAGATGCGAAATATTAGGGGACTAGAGGATATGAGTTACATATATACATGTATGCAAATCTATGTAGTAGAGTGAAACTGAAAATCAATCCTGTTTGACAGTAGTCAGACACCAGTGATTTTGGGAGGTAAATGAATGTACTTACACGAGATAGAGATAATATGACCATGGTATCACTTGAAACTGCCCATCAAGCAAAGTGACTAACAACCCAGGATACCTTGACATTTTCCAAACAACTACTTAAGCTTGATGAGTACATTTTAGTGGGAAAATGAGGATACATAACGAATGGATCGATGGTCTGATCATGACATGGGAGGAGCTTGTGGACAGCAAATACCAGTTCACCTGTGGGCATAGCATAGATGTCCTGAATACTACCAGGAACCAGAGACGATAACCGGTCACCCTGAGGATAAAAAGAAACTTGACTATTCCTGACATGAGTAGAGGCTCTGCTGTAGACAATCCTGTTGAATTTTAGTCGTGCACATAATATTGCTGTGCATTGTTTGATAAGCACGAACAAGTCTTCAGGAACAGCTACAGCTGCAGTAGAGGAAGGAGCCTGTAGAGTGTTGTCCAAAGGATCTTCAGCAAGTTCTTCACCGAGAGTTGCAGCACTCTTGGGAGCATACATGCTGTCAAAGAGAAATTTGCACTCTTGAATAGCCGGTGGACAATCAGGTTGACTAAGCCAACGGTGAAGTTTTGAAGTTTTGATAAATGAGTATAACATTGTAGCTTCCAACTCACCTTGAAAAGTCAGTCCCATGATTACACACTGATGTTCCATAAAGACTCACCAGTCTTATGATTTACTAGGAGACGCTGAAGTATTCCAATCAAATGTTCAAAAGGAAAGCACCACCAAGAGTGGGCCGGGCAAAATAGAAGTAGATAATTGTATATGTGGAAGGCAGCATGATAATTTGGATGCAGAGCGAAGGTAGGGTATATCTTCTTCAAATTTCCAACATAGTGCGCAATGTGAGAGCGATATGCATGTGCTCTCTCTGCAGTCGTTGTTCAAGCACACGCAAGATACACCATGCAAACAAGCTCCATAGTATGGTCGAGAACAACTCTAAGGTGAGTGCCAACTTCATTGGAAGGATGGGAAGTGCCAGCCCCCCACAAGCTCACCAGGGCAATAGGAATGTAGATGGTGATTAAAGAACACCATTCATCCGCTTTCATCATCCTGGCAGATGTGCTTCCGAAATCACTTGGGATTGAAGTAAACCAGGATGGAACAATTATCTGCTGGATGACATCCCGAACACGATAAAGGGCATCTAGAGAACCAAGCTGAAGCTCCTTCTCTGGAGCAGCAAAAGGTTTTCCACAGTGCTGAGAACAAACATAGGAAACTTGCAAAAAGGAACATATCAAGAACTTACCCATTCCATGAGAGCTTTCACATGATCAATTTTGAACAATCTACTAGATTTATGAGGAACACATTGCAAGGCCTCACAGACAAACTTGAGAGGTCCCATATTCTTGTGAAACAGCGAATTCTTTAGATTATCCAGATTTTTGTCATCAGAAGACAACTGGGAAACAAGAAGGGTGCATATAGCAACGACCTGAGTCATTTCCTTCGAAGTCATCCCCAGAGGCATATCGCCTAAGTCACATGAAAAGGCTGGAGGGGATAAAGTCGATGAAGTAGTCGCTGTAGTCAAACCGAGAAGGCTGTGGGAGTGATGCTGGACTAAACCTTCCAATATACAATGCATTGGGTCGACAACAAGCTGATGTGAGGGATCCCAGTATGGCAACCACCACATCTCTGAATAGCGCACACTGTGAGCTTTGAATAGTTTCTCTTGTTTGGAGGTTATTGCAGAATCCCTCCACCGCTCAGCGAACTTCTGGAGTTCATCTTTGTCATGAGGTTTCCAGCTTTTGAAGTCCACTCTACTGTATGTGGTCTTATGGTAGCAGTTGCACATGCTACAATAAAAATGGCTGCTGGTTCCAGCCAAAGAGCAAGATGGCGAGCAGCAGGAAGATCACAAACAGCCAAAACAATAGTGCTGCAAGCACGCCGGCCAGTAGGAAAACAAGTGGTCTTAGAAAAATTGATGCTGTGCTCCCATGAGTCTATCATGTCATCGATAAGTGGCTGGATATAGTGATTAAGATGCTCGAGGGATGATTGTTTCAGACCCGGTGTAGAAACAACAATACTGAGAGGAACAAATGAAGCTCCTAACTGTATCTAAAAAATGTTGTAAGGTCGCGCATTGCCTAGTCTGCGTTACCTGAGGAGACAAGTGCGTTCGACCCTAAAGGGGAAGCGAGTGCAGCAAAGATCTAGAGGTATGCGCTGAAGCGAAGCGCGAGAAAGCGCAGGTGCACGCAAGGCACGAAGGCGCGGGAACGCGCGCGCGTATTAGCGCAAAGCGCGGGAAAGCGCACACGTGCGTGTGGAAATGAGAAGGAGTAAGCTTAAGTGAGGATATGATGTAAGACAAGAGAAGAGAGATGTGAAGTATAGACAAAATGGATTTCTACTATGTTCTGCTAACTAGTAAGTGATTGGTAGGAAAAGTAAGTTGTAAAAATGGAAAATTAGTTGAAAAAGTCAGTAATAGTATGTACTGCTGGCGCTTATATAGCGCGCCTAAGCGCGGTCATGCGGAGCCGAAGCGCTACCGAGTAGGTATGTAAGATATATATGGGTGAGAGTTCATGATAAAAATAAAGATGGAACAATATGCAGATGAGAGAAATAGAAATATATGCACTAGAGAATATGGTGGACAGTGGATGGATGCATCTGGATGGCTGGCGCTATAGGGCGCTCAAGCGCAGGAATGGTGCGTGCATGGCGCGCATTGCGCGGGAAAGCTGCGCCTCGTATAGGGATAGCTGCGGGTAGCGCATGGAGTGACACTACAAGTTCGTGCTATGTACTCCTTGGTGGGAACTGCCATATCACGCCATGAGAGGCATGATTCTCTACACCGGGATGATTCCTGCAAGATACATATTCTCGGGCTTATACCTGATATCTAATGGTAGATTCAAGCATGCCATAGAGATGATTCCAGAGGATTTATTAGCACCGTGCAGATTCATACCCTCCAGATTGAAGAAGTCCACCTGAAGGGTGAAAGCATAGCACCCTTCATCTCCTCTATCAATAAAAAGTGAACCTGGCTCTGGGCCACAAAATTGACGGAGAAACTGTGCCTTGAATGCATGTTTCATCAAAGGAGGATGGGGAGAATTGATTGAGTCCTGCAAATCATTGCAGGCTTGATCCATCGCCCCCTTGATATCTGCACAGGAGAGGAGACCAGCGAGGTAGTCATTAAAATCATGGTAAACAAATGTCTTCTTTGGTCGCACTACTCCATCAGGGCCATGGCAGAGCAGTGACTCGCCACATTTGGCCTCTAGCGTGGGGTGGTGTGTGCAATGTTCAGGATATGTAGGAACAATAGAGCCATCTGCGTAATGGGGGCTGTAAGTGCAGTGACAACTAGAGCAGACTGTTGTAAAGAATTGATTCCTGGTGGGCTATACAAAAGGTATTACCTTAAGACTCTAGAGTGCAAGTGAGATGTTCGTCCCAAAGAGACTGCCTCAAGAATTATCTCTTGATATAAATGCAAGGGATATCTTGTTAAGATCAAAGGTGAGAAAAGAGAATGATACCTCAAGTACATTCAGACTTCTGAAGAATTGTCCGAAGTGTCCGATGGGTTGTCTGAAGTGTCCAGTATAGGTCCGACGTCAAGAAATGAAGGTCCGAGGTTGTGCGAAGCTTCTGGCGAGCTTCCAGTGAAACAGCAAGGTTTCTGGTAGAGAATACAGTGTTTGTTGATGTATAAAACTTTGCGTAGTATGACTAGCAAAAGTTCATTGAAAGACTTAAGGATTTCAGTAGTAAAATGGCAGCAGTGAGGTCAAACAATCATTCCGAATGGACAAAGATCGATTGTGCAAAGTACTAAAATCCAGAAGTGACTACTACTAACTATGACTCGAAGCAAGGGAAGTGAAGTCCAGTCTGAGTATCTAGCGAGCCAGAATATATCCTATGACGTGAAAGTCCAGAATCTGTGTAGGCAAAAACTGTAGCGAGATAAGACATCCAAAATGTAATAAGACTCAAGGCAAGTCGCTACAAAGATATACTTGTAATAATGCACGAGGAGCATATCTATACATATTAGCAAGGGTTTTCGATGTATGTGCCCCTAGATATAATCAATAACAGATAACCAAATGAGAAATGCACCAGTGAAGTCAAATGGACAAGGACAGGACATGGTACAGAGGATCAGAAAAGCTAGAAAAGGCCTTGGAAATGGACGGATGACCTTTGGACGACTCGGACAAGCATGTGGAACTTTCGGAAGATCAGAAGTGTGTCAAGGAATATAAAACATGATTATCACCAGATACGTGCCCAATGCCAACCCGAGTGTTATACCATGTATACAACAGTTTTCTTGGTGAGATGGAATTTTGAGAGCATGATGTCGAAATTCATTGGAATTTGCCTAAGCACATTTTGATGGGAAGAGCTGAGGCTACCATCTGATCTCCGGAATGCGAGGAATAACATGATTGAAATAAGTCCCAAGAGGAAATCACAGGCTCACTTACTGACCCCCATGATGAGTTTACATGCCACAGTGATGAACAAGGCAACCTGTGTGATTTCATCATATTGATCCAGTGGAGATTCATGGTGAATATCTATTAACTATTCAGAACACAATAATGATGAAGATAGTCAACTCTTACTGGCATCAAATTTGACTGCTGCACGCAAGTCCATTTCGGGTGGCTTTTGACTGTTGAATTGGGCTTCTAAGCCATCTATCTCCAACATAACTGCCCTCTTCCATGTGATCACAAGGTCTGCATTTCATTTGATGTTCTCCACAGCTGTGCAAAGTAATGGTAGCTCGCGACCAATATCATTGGAATTACCCGCAAGTAACAACTGAAAGCACCGCTGAACACGGAGCTCTATTTTACCGAGGACCTTCAAGGCCTTCACAGTTTGCTGATGTATGTTCTTTTCAGAGACATTGCCAGCAATGGCAACTCTGGGTTCATGGGTAATGAAAGGATCTAACAAAGTGAGTCACTCAAGATCATCCACCAGAGCTGGAATAGATAATGGCAGAGTGGGGTTGGGGTAAGGAACAGGTGGTTTGTTGTCGATAAGGGCAAGTGCGTGAAGCTGTGAGACTACCAAATCCATGATGATGTCTGTGCTGGGAGAGCCAGTGGCAGCACGTTCTGCTTGAGTGCATTTGGTGTGTTGTAGATGAGCAGCCATAAGACATTCTGCAATGAGTACCCCCTTAGGTGTGCTATCCTCAGTATGATCGCCAGATTCGATGCATTCCTCACAGAAGCGCCATTTGAAAAGTGGGTGGAACACAGGCATGAAGAGTGGAACGAAAATAATACAGCTTCGTTTTAGCCATGGAAGTTGATTCAAGATGGTTACCAATAGCAATGACAGTATGTACTGTCTTTTCTATAAATTGGATGGGAGTGAGAGTCAGAACCGACTGCATATGCAAGCTTTTAAGTCAGATGAACAACAACAATAGCAGTAAGCCTTGTACAAAAATTACAAGAACTACCAAACAAGGAAATATAACTCTGTTGTCAGGGAGAGCTGGCGGCGACCCGAGCTTGGCGTAGACAGCATCACCAGCTTTAGGCTATGAGATGCTGAGGATGCCTGAGGGCGAAGGAACAAGGTATAGTAGTTTTGAAGGACTGATTGTTGGCAATGACCTGGTGACATGCACAAAATGTGTTTTGTACATGAACATGGAAAATATCGAGCTTGTAATACCCTTCATAATAAGCCTATGGTTATGCCTAGAATTTTCTTTGTAGCACTCATAATTTATTTGAGTATTTTCGGGCCCAAAATGAGTGCAACACTACTTAACATTCAAAAATAATACTTATACTTCTGAAAGATTGGTTTCAAACTCACAATTCTTCACTTAGTCAGCAATTTCTCACACCTCCTATAATTTTCTCACACATTTTCACATGTTCTGAAACATTGTGACATATCCTGACATACATATTACATAATCAGTATGTTTTGTATCACATCTTGAACATGTTTGCTTATGTGAGCCTTTCATTTTTACAATACCCAGAGGAAAGACTAAAGTACTTCACATCTTATTACATAATCAGTCTCATGTGACCTGGTGGCACATTTTGACAACCATGTAGAGCTTCATTATGACAAGCATGCAAGACCTACACTATGGTATTTAACAAGTTAACATCAGATTGCAACAAAGTTTGAACAAAGCTTTGGAGTACAGCATTCAGGCAGTGCAGAGGCAGTGTACACAGCTTAATACATAGCCACAGAGCACAGCCACTAATGATGACTTGACAGATTCTAGAATATTCTATCAGACACCACTAGAGTTTGGTGGAATAGTCTGGAAAATTCTATGACATTCTTTGAAACTTTATAGTAGATTAGTAATCAGTAGCATAGCCACTAGTAGGGTAGTATATAAGGGGCTTATTTTCCCCTCTAATAAAGAGAGCTCCCAAGTTATCAGAGAGCCCATTTTCTTGTATTACCTAAGTTTGAGTGTGAATGAGTGAGTGAAAATAAGAAGAGTGATCATAATGCTCTTTTTAGATTCTCACCTCTAAGATTACTGAGTGACACTGAGTGAAATATTAGCTTATTTCATTCCACTTTTTGACACTGTTTCCCACGACATACAGAAGCATATTTGAGGCCACCATTGAGCCATACTTTTTACACTAGCTGGTACACGGTTATCAGTCATCTAGTGCAGATATATTCCAGTTCTCTTTCAGACACAGGAAATCAATTCTGTGGGGAGAATATACATATTTTCATTAGCAATGGAAGACAAATAAGACTAACAGTCAGTCACTAATATTAAGAACTTGGCCAACTTAAAATTACATCAAGAGGGTGTACTCTTTTGTTTCGAAGTCACATATTAGTTCGGGCTGATCCATGTTAGAGGCTTAGTTTGATCTCCAATTGGTTTGTGAAGATAAAGAGTATTGATATAGCTCTAAGAATCATTGCATAGACATACATCTGTATTCGTTGAAGTCATAGCACTGCATTGTGCCAGTTATTGACTTTCTTTAGGATCATAGCACTGCATTAAGCCAGTTACTGATTCTGTCCCCCCCTTTAGTCACTGAGTACTTCCTTTGAGAACTCAACACACTTTTTCCCACAAACAACCACATTATTGACTGTTGGTATTTGTCTGAACTGTTGACCATGGTAGGATACTGAAAATTGGTGAATTTTACTGTTTTCACATCCTAGTAAGACACCGGTGACAATGAAAGGAGAGAACATTAAACCTATGATCAATAAGAAGAAAATGATGCCATGACGACTCACTTCATAGATCTGCAGTTTCCTGCAATATGGCAGTCAAATGAAAGAGCAGGATAAGGATACTTCAATATTGCGAAAGGCTGTCATGGACATCGAACCAGGAAGCAATGGATGATGACTTAGAGTTGGGCTGTTGGCGGTGGCGATGATAGCAGAGATCACTGGGCACGACCATACATACAGTCATGCCCTGGAGAAGGTCATGAAAGGTCATTGTCAATGAGAAGTCTGGTGATAATGAAAGAGGAGAATGCAGGGCACGACTGTATGTACAGTTGTGCCCTGGAAGAAGGTGAGGATGGTTGTTGTCGACAAGGAGGATGGTAGGCTCGACAGTACAAACCATCGAACCTAGGAGAAGGTAGACTAGTAGACTAGTATTAAAGAACTTAGGAATAGTGATAGTAAATAAGGGACTTAGTACTTTGGCGATGAAAGTGCCCAGTAATTACAAACAATCACTTTTGGAAATTGTTACATAATGTTGACTGCTTAACAAGCTTGACGGTTTGTACTGTTGAGTTCATCATCCTCAAAGCATGATGGTATGTACTGTTGTGCTCATTGAGTTCATTGTTCCTATCTTTGGAGCACGATGTTATGTACTATCATGTCTCCTATGTCTCAATAAATCCCATTACCACCCACCTCACCAACTCCATTCCTTTTCGCCATCAACTCTTGTCAACTCCTCCGCTTAACAATCCGGCCATCAACACCTGTCATCCCCTCTACTGTATATACAGTAGAGCGGGCAATAGTTAATCCGCCTTCATTGACTACAATCCTTTAGATCATGCTGGCACGTTCCTCCATACATCCTCTGAGTCAGGTAAGCCCCAATTGTTGACATATCCAACCATTAATCAACCAACAAATCCAGCAGTCAACACCCATCATCCATCATCCCTTAACACCCGTCATCCCCTCCACCGTACATACAGTGGAGTGGGCAATGGCTCATTTGCTTTTGTTTATTGCGACCACCTCTTGGATCATGTTGGCCCATCCCACCCATCTTCTACATCAGGTAAGCAAGTTGTTTGTTAAAAATACAACCCCATTGACCAACCATCAAACAATCCAGCCATTAACATCTGCCTTCCCCTCCACCATACATACAGTAGAGGGGGAATTGACTCATTGTACATCCATCTACCCAATCCGGTGGATGGCATAGTGCAAAACCTATGTCTATGTTCAACTAGCATGCTATATATACTGGACGAGAGATAGGTCCTTCGTCTCTTCATCTCCTTTCGCTGCTCGCAGGTAATCAGTATTGCGCTTGCCCTCATGTTCATCTTTGTTGATATCTCTGCCCACTTCTTGAGCTAGCTCCATGAGCTTTGCCACTAATTCCCAGAGCATCACAATGTCATTTTTGAGGTATCCTTTGGTCGGCCCTTACTCGTCAAATATCATGGCAGCTTTGACACACTGTGAAAAATCATCGGCCACATTAATTATTGTTGCTGAAGTCATATACCCATGTACATGATTTAGTGCACTATCCTAAAGGTGCATTAGTTAGATCCCTGCTGACCAACTGGCCCACTTATCAAAAAGTTGTCTCTATAATTTATCAACAGGAAGACACTCATGGATAGCAGTGCCAGTAGTCGTATCAGCATTACTAGTATGCACGACATGGACCAGTAATCCTCTGAGGGCACCTTAGATACTTTCGGCACTGTATAGTTGTATGCCCATATCTTGATTGTAGTTTTCCCCTGCCCTGGCATGGGCGAAGTGCTAGCAATTATGCAGTGGCCATCGAGATCGCATGTCTAAACCAGTTCAGTGACATTCTTTCCAACCAGTCTTAATACTTACAGATATTGTTTGCACAAGACCAGTGTCTGTGTGGTGGAGGGTTTCAAGTATCTCCCCTGTCTTCCAATCAAATATATATACTAGCCCATGGTCACTTCCTCCCACAATTACTTTGCCTTCTTCCCCAAATGCTACTTGCTTTGGGACCGATACACTTGGCAAACTGGTTGCAAATGTTTGAACAGGCTCACCATTACCTTCAAGGTGATATAATGTGAAACTGTCTGTTGCATTATCTATAATGAAAATGCCTCGCTTGGCGTACACTGCAGCATGACCACTAGATAATGTCAGTAACAAGCCCAGGTCAAGAGCGGTAGTTCCTCACATCACTGATTTACAGTTAATTTCTTGCACTATGCCACCATCTTTATCATTAAGTTTCATGCTGTTCAGCTCTCAGCATCAGGCAATGAGAGTATGCAGTGG
Organism: Suillus fuscotomentosus; assembly: GCF_016647785.1. NCBI lineage: Eukaryota > Fungi > Basidiomycota > Agaricomycetes > Boletales > Suillaceae > Suillus > Suillus fuscotomentosus. Next base: position 58,904 of record NW_024539679.1, on the reverse strand, counting down.
AGGGACTGTAACACAATAACAAGCATGTGATCTCAAAACCTGATCCCCAAGACTGAGCACCTGGACCAATGATGTTCTACAAATACAATTTATATACTTAAATCATTGATAACTGAGCAGAATGGAACAACCTCTATGACACAAGATGCTGCCAACAACTACACGTAGTCAGCATATCTCTTGGGCTTTTGCCGAATTCAGGTGCCAAGCACATTGTCAACCTTGCTCCTAGTACTTTTCACCAGTGCATCAGAAAGTGAGCAAGCCACCAATCTGGTGGCCTTGGTCTTTTTGGGCAACTGGTCATTCATTGCCGGTGATACCTCTCTGGGAGCCATTGTCTTCTTCAGCGACCGGTGATTTACCGCCAGTAATACATCTCAGGCAGCCCTGGTCTTTCTCAGCACCTGGTCTGGCACTGTGGGGAATGTAAGAAGATGTTCGAGACCCTGATGAGTTGAATGTGGGCTAAAGCCACGAACTTGCTGGCCGGTATGATGAGAGTGGGTTGGCTCATACCTGGCCTTCATGGCAATGTGGCCATAACTTTCATCTTCTGATCCCTCGGTCACCTGTGCGGCAGGCATGCAGGTGTTTCCTGCTACATAGGCCCTTCTATCATGAGAGACCTTTCTGACCAAATCCATAATTGGTCGGTCTTCAATCATATGCCAAGTCTGTTCAGGGTGAGATGATGGCAGGCTGAGTTCTGACTCTCTTGCCAAAGCTCTTGGGAGCCAGTCGGTCATCTGACTCTGACTGGCATCCCACTGGGTCACCTTGTGTTGCATTTGCGCCTTTCCCTATACAATAGGGTGCATGTTTTTTTACCTTTGGCAGAGGCACATCTGCATTGGTCTTGTCAGATTCTTCATCAGCAGAACTGACATGAGCTCATTTGATGAACCTAGGCCGCCCTTTGGGACTCCGGCTGGTGATGGTGCAGCAGCGGCCGATGATGTTTTGGTTGGCATGAGCCACATGCCCTCATCATCAGCATTACTGTTAGAGTCATCAAACTCTTTGCTGACAGGAGCATGCATCTTGCTCTTGTCGTTGATCCAGGCCTTGAACTTCAATATGAGCCCTACCTGGTTGTCTTGTCGGTCCAACCAACATTCCAATGAGGTATTGGCTTCATTCTGTTGCATTTTGGAAGGGTCCATGATCTTTGCATCATCTGGCAGGTATATGCTGGAGATAAATATGGACTGTTCCTTCATTATGTTGCTCCAAGGCACTGGGACCTTCAGTTTTCCACAGCATATTTCTGTGGTGGTGGGCATCAGATGATGCTGCAGGTTTTCTATCAACAGGCTTATGGTAATGAATGGTGAGAAATGACCGAATCATTCCCTTCTTGGTGTCGAGCAAGACACCCTCAATATTGGGCAACATCAGCAAACCCATGCGGTCCAGGTTGAACTCATGGTAAGGCTTGAGAATCCAGCAAGTGCCTCTGAGCAGTGTGCCGTCTTGGTCTTAATGGAAGTGACATAAATTAAATGAAGCACCTCTGAGATGGTCTTGAGACTCACTGAATGCATCACCTATGAAATCTTCCCATGCCGGTAAGATGACCTGCCAATCCTTGCATTTCATGAAGCTGGAGCCTATCCCAAGGTGTTCATTGAAGTCAAATCAAATCTGCCAAACCATGTAAGCACAATGACCAACCGACCGACTGACCGACTGTATCAACTTGTCCAGATGTAAGTAGGCCGCCCTCTCCATCCTTCCAGGAACCCAATATAAAGAGTTCATATCGGCCTGAGTAAACATCTCCTTTGTGAGGTGCTTGATTTGTCTGCTCATTGGCCTTTGCCCAGGCTTCCTCCAACTCATTGTCACCCAGCCCTTTCATGATTCATAGTGGGTTGATACCTCCTGAAGACTTCTTTCTGCCCAGGCTTCTACCTAGTCTCCTCCTCAATTTCTTCATGTATTTGCTGAAGAATGTTGGCCTTGCACTGCTCTTCAATTTACTCGGCATGCTGTCCATTTCTTTTGCAGCTTCATTGGTGCTTTGGTATTGGCCTTGTGTTTCTTGTGATTGTGGAACCACTGCCTGTATTTCTGTTCATAATGACTATAAAGCAGCATGATCCGACATCAAAGCTAAAACACTTACCTCTTTTCATTGCTTCAAGAGCTCTTGGTCTATCTTTGGAGCTAAGAGTCTGGCTTCTCTGGTGGCCGCTTTGAATATTTGTTGTCTCTTGGTCCTACTCGCCTTCCCCCAGTCCTCAATATGGGACTACAGAGCGGTGTTCTCTCGGTCGTTCAACTGAGGCTGATCCCTGACATTTATCTTCATCCGAGTCATGTCACAGTAGGTAGCTTGGAGTAAAGGACCTGGAAATATGAGTGCAGGGTGTTGATGTTGTTGATGGAACAAAAAATGGAAGGAAGAGTCATGTGAGCAATGATTCACATAAGTACACGTAAGGGCTAGATTGAGCTGAATAGTGTGAGCCCCATTGCTATGAGACTCATCAAGTGGTGTACATAGATGCATGAGTGGGTGTGTAGCATGAACTCAGAGGTCCTGAAGTGCTCTTGATGTATCATATACAGAATCACTATTAACCATTGAAATTGCTCTATGAATATCCCTGCTGATGATTAGCAAGAGATCAAAGTGACTATTACATATTATTCATTACATTGGGCAGTTGCATGTAAGCACCAAAATGTCCCAAAGTCTAAGCATCCCATTCCAAACAAGACATCCTGACACTCACAGTCCATGGTCAAGTCAAAGCCAAAGGCCTGGAGTCCTCCAAAGACATCCTCTTTGGTTTAATGGGAGAACAAAATAACATCTAGAGGAGATACAGGATGATTTGTCAAAGCTCGACATTATAACAAAACAACATCGGTTCATTTATCCTCCAGAAAATCGCCTACCAAGCAGCTATCTACCAAAGGACTTCATGTGGAGGGTGACTATGAACACTATGATCTGGGCAAATGCAACTTGGAGTCTTTTCGTGTTTGCAAATCCATGGCAAGTTGACTATTCACTTGTCTTGTCCCATGTACTGACACCAAATATCAAGAGTTAAAATAACTATCTGCGCAAGTGGCAGTGCAAGACCGAGGACTACTTAGACTTGCTACTTTGGCGAAAGGGTCCACCTTCAAACAGAATGTGCTCAGTCTGTCCAAAGGACAGAGTCTATAGATGTCATGGTTTGTAGATGGTTCCTTTACAAGGTTGCAGATTAATTTGAATTCATGTTGTTGAATCCTTGAGATCACCTTTCCTGAAGACCAACCGACCGATGCGCATGGGAGACCTGCTCCACACTGGCTCACCTGATAGAGTGAGATGGTGCTTCTCATCGGTCCACATAACTTCATCAGACATCCATTCCTATCGGCCAACCTGATGGTGTTGGGGTACTTTATTTCTATTGGCCCACCTGATCACATCAGTTCCATTGGCCTTTCTATCGGCCCTGCCGATAACATAGGGAATTTTTGTTTTGATTGGCCTGCCTGATGGCATTATTTTCAGTGGCCCTCCTGATTATATCACTCATTCATTGCTATCAGCCCACCTAATAACATCAGGCATTTGTTTATATTGGCCCACCTGACAGCTTCAGTTCCATTGGCCCACCCAAGCGCATCGGGAATTCATTTCCATTGGCCCACCTGATAGTAACTGTTCCATTAGCCTACCCGATTACATCAGCCATTCATTGCTATCAGCCCACCTGATAGCATCGGGAATTCATTTCCATCAGCCTAATTGATGGTATCAGTTTCATCAGCCTACCCAATTACATCAGCCATTCATTGTTATCGGCCCACCTGAGAGCATTGGCAAATTGTTTCCATGGGCCCAACCAATGGTCTCAATTCCATCAGCCCACCTGATTACATTGGCCTTTCATTCTTATTGGCCCACCTGAGAGCATCGGGAATTTGTTTTCATCGGCCCAACCTACGGTCTCAATTCCATCGGCTAACCCAATTATGTTGGTCATTTATTGTTATCCGCCCATCTGAGAGCATAAGGAATTCAGTTCCATCAGCCCACCCGATTATGTTGGATCATTCATTGTTATCTGCCCACCTAAGAGCATCGGGAATTCATTTTTATTGGCCAAACTGATGCTATCAGTTCCATCAGCCCACCCGATTACATTGGCCATTCATTGTTATCGGCCCACCTGATAGCCTCATACCCAGTCAATGTGTTCCATATGGGCCTGTTGATATGCACAGGAAATATCTTCTGCATTGGCCCACATGATGGCTTCATGCCCACCTTTGGCATCGGCTGACTGCTATACACAGTAACTATTTGCTACATGGGCCCAGATGACAATATCATACTGCACTGCTTTTGTTTCCTAGCCACCGGCCGACATGTTAATATTGAGCATCACAATTTATAGGCCCAGCTGTTAAAAGCATCTGTCAGTGAGCTGGCCGGCCAAATGTTAGACTCAGGCAGATACATTTAATCAGCCAATATCCACTAGCCTATGTAGAACAGCATATTTTCAACCTCAGCTGTCTGTATAATACAGACTATGTGACTGAATGGGCTTGCCTCTCCACTTACCATAACCAATTTTTTCCTAATAACCATAATGATATAATTACACATGACTTCTTACTTACAAAATCACTGTCTACCACTATTTTGAATGCAACAGTTGGTACCTACCCTTTTATTTTATTTGAGTTTCTATTCATTATTTGAATTATTAACTAGCTCACTAATATAATAGGTTATACATAGCTTGAAGTTCAGTATCCATACCTAGAGACTGATCTATAGACAAGACATAGGCTACTAGGCAGGTATCAGATCAGATTAGTAATTACTTATAGTAACCATATAATGATTGCCCTTTATTTATTGACACTTCTAAGTTTATCTTTTAACATAATACTATACTACATCTCAGGCTTTATTACATACTATCATGTTTAACTTCACAGCAACACCTCCTACAAATTATCAATCAGCTATTACTATAGTCTCTATTATTATAATATTTACACTTCCTCTGCTTATTACTAGTACCTCTTCATGGTTATCCAAGGCCCTTTCTATGCTTTCTTTTGAACACATTACCATCATTGCAGCGATAATCATCATCTTACTCTTTACCTATCTCTATATTAGGCTTTCTAGAAGATTTGCATACTCTGTTGGGATACTTCTTTAATCCACTAATTAACACCTTATCATTTATTTTTTCTTTCATCTAAGCTTTAGAATTAGACTACAATCATATTTTTGAGACTAATAATTTGACTCTAACAAAATATGACAGTTTCTCTGTGCTGCTTAAACTTAGAACAAAAGATACCAATATATGATCTGAGTTCTAGGAAGATGAATCTATAATGTAATGCTATGCTTACCTATAGCACTAACTATTTCATTTAGGGCATATAGATTTATTAAGACTCAAAATATAGTTATAAAAGATATTATTCTTAAGAGGTCTATTCTAGACTTTGATAGATCATTCTTCACAGTTGCCATTAAAGAGGGAACCAATGAGATTATCCACATTAATTATGATAACATTAATTTTATTATATTGCTTATTGCTCTTGGTGACTAGAAGGGTGGGTATATTATTCTTCTACAGGATGATATTATATGTCATATCTCTATTTATGCTAGAGATGTGTCTGGTTTCATGGCCTGAACTTTGACAGTCTGTACTGCCTCAGTCACTAAGAAACAGAGAATCATTCTAACATGCTTTTCTGATAGCAATCCTTCAAAATGAGCAGTTTCGGTTTTTCTTCAAATCAGTCAGAATTCTTTAGTTTATGTTATAGTCTTGAAATAGTCATCAATTTGCTATGAGAATATATATCACCTTTTACATTCTTAATAGTGAGTACCTCTATGATGCTCTACTAACTAAGAATTACCAATGATATGAGACACCAAAACCTCTCCAACACTATCTTCTTAGATAGATGATCTATAGATAAATACCTATAAGACCAATTTGTCATATATTATATAAAGAACCACAAATATTGGAATATTTTCTTTAGCCATTATATAGTAATAACTAAAGGATCTACTATCTCACTACAAAGTTAGGATTAGCATAAAGTACTACAAGGCTGTCTGTATGATAAATGAAAATAATCTAATATCCCTAGGTTATAGGAACACAAAACTCCCACCCTTCCCAATCATTTACTGCAAATATGAATGTTTAAATAACATAGTCATCATTCTACTCAATATGTATTGCAGCACCACTCTAATATAAACTTATAATACAATGGTCATGATGTGTATTCCAGATATATAGATATATTAATTACCTGTGGCTATGATAGCTGAGGCAGAATTTATGTTAGAAGGAATATCTAATTTTTTTAATTAGATTGCTCTTAGCTTCAGCAAGCTTGCTAAGAATTTTTAACTCCTGTTTCTGACCAGTTCAACTTCTATTTGAAAACTTCTTCACTTCTATAAGTAGGCTGATATTGGCCATAGTAATTCTCTACTCTCCATAATGATTATTTCATAATGGCTAAGCTACTGTAGTCAAATTAAAGATTATGAAATCTATAAAGACACTCTAGGTATTTTTTCATGACAGTTGATGTAAAGAAAATGTCATTCACACTAACCTTAAGATCTCCGACCTTATTCTCATTTCATATCCTTACTCTTAATAATATTGTCTTCTTGAACTACCTACTTTGCTATAAATATCTCCTTGGAGTCATCACTATTACATCTATCTTTATTATCATCTGCAGACACAATCTAAATAGGAAATTATAATACAATGATTAAGTTTGAAACACCTGCCACTAAATCTAAGAGTATCTGATTCTATAATGAGCTAAAATAATTCTAGTCAGAGGGGAAACTAGGTTGAGGGTCTGCACTGTTTGTTAGCAAAGAACCCAAACTATTAACTACCCAAAGAATAATGCCCTGACCTAGTACTAAGGTGGAACAATATTCTATGTATTGATAACCCATAACCACTTGCACACAATATATAATACTCTAGGTGGAATGGGAGTGTTGGAAATACCTGTAGATATAAGATAGTCATAAGTAGTAATGATAGTCCTTCAAATAGCAAGACTATTTGATAAAGATATTTAATTCTAGTTGGGCACTTTGAAAAAATGTCAAACCAAATATATTTGTATTAAGGTCTTTGTATTGCCTAGTTTGCTATATTTGCAAGAGTATATACATTTCACTTTAAAGTACATAGCTTGTATCATAATTCACTGCTTTAAATATATAATATTGAAGTTAATTTCTCATTTATCTATTCATCATCAGGTGCATTGATAGTTGGGTTTTTGGGGGGTCCTAGTCGGAGTGCCACTTGGTATGAGACCAAAGAGCGATGACCTTAACATTTGTGATGCAGTACAGATATATTTAAGCAACAAACATGGTTCTGATCATTTAGGCTTGAATAAGCTGCTCAACACCAAAGATCCAAGCAGGATAAAGAGAGGAAATCTGGGCAGGAGTAGTATGAAGAGATGGAGAAGATTTATCCTGTTGTCCAGAATAATTTGTATGTTGTGGAAATGTTCACAGCTTATAGATCACTCAAATTTCAGATAAGATGAAAAATCTGTCTCATGCACTGTGTACTAATAAGTTTTGACTTGGTTTTCAATACATCATTTCTTGGGCAGGCCTCATTAACCTGTTGTGTTGTGCATATGAAATTGAGTACATGACAAAATTTGAGCTGAGTTGACTTAAAGTGCAATTTCCCAGGCATGTCAGGCAAAAACTCTGTATATCATTCAGTCTTTGCTTTCTACTAAGCATTTGGATTATAATTAAGTCCTATCATACTACTATAACATTTCAATAGAACACAATGAGTTCAATCTGCAACAAGAAAACAATCAATCTGATTATTTTCAAGTGAAACAAGTGGTACATAGGTCTTATAGCTGCATCTAGCTTGCCTGACCCTAGTATCAGTTACTACCAGTCCCAGACCTTCTGATTGTCTCAGGCTCACTAGTCATTAGTAATTCAGTCCTTGTGTGTTGCACTCACTATTAGATATATCCAGTACTTACAATTTTCAGGCAATATGGAATGCTACAATGCAAATAACTGAGGATCACATCCAAAATTGCTGTTCTGCATTGCAGCATGAATCTATTCAAACTACAGAGCAATAAAAGTGTTGGCTAACTCTGATGATATTATAAAGCAAATAGGAGCTGGAGGATACTATTAGATGAATAGAAAATACCTGACAGGAATTGAATGAGGTTAGGAGGTTAGGAGGTTCTTAGGGATTAGAAGGAATCAGCAGAATCTATACTTTACTGAAGTGTACAGTGTACATTAGAATGAGGGTTTTAAATACACATCAAGCATATCACTTGCCTGAGCATATGTCCAAAGTATGGCAGATGCAACTTCAATAGACATTATATAGGATATTTGTAAATGAGTTAAGTTAAATATATGGTTTTATTGACCCTAAGGCTCCAGAAACAGATATTGAGGATCATTCTACAAATAATTCATTCAAATAACCATAATGTAGCCTACAAAAACATGCACAAAGTATGATATTTTAGCTCCTTTATGGGTAGACATATATCTGTAACTTGATAGATATATAGAAAGTAATGATGTATTTGGTGTGTGTTATATAATCTCCGCTCCTGCCACTGTTTTATATGCAGAGTTAATCTTAAAAAATAGTTTATAGGTACAGTAGATATATACTTATATACACCCCTATCAATCTATTAATATCCATATATAAGACAGTTGTATGTGCAGATATCAATAGATTGATAGGGATGTATAAGAGTATGTATCTACTGTACATATATACCATATTTTAAGATCAACTCTGCATATAAAACAGTGGCAGGAGTGGAAATTATATAACACACTAAATATATCATTACTTTCTATATGTCTATCAAGTCATATATACATCTGCCCCCAAAACTGTAGTGAGGGCAAAATATAGCAAACACTATATTAATATAGGTATATATATTACATAATGAATTGAATATACATGACATCACATGATGCAATAATATAATCATTGTGGACATCAATAGTTTGATATATGAGGCAAATGTAAGGATCAGGGGGTAAAGGGAAATGAGAGCACAGGATAAAGGGAGCCAGTTAGCAATAGGAAATGATCTCTGACACTTATCATCAACAATAATCAGTACATCCAACAATTGTATCTGTTTTAATATCCAAAAAACCAAACAAGCAGGGAAAAAGAACACTAATGCAAGGGTAAGTCCAAAGAAGTGCAGAAAGACAAGAAGAACTGACCTAAATGTAACTAATCAACATCTATCAGAATGAAGGAGTGACATATTTTAACTTAGATGAGAAATATGTGCAACCAAAGGTAGCTGAAAATAATGTTGCTAAGTAGACATGATCATGGTGGATATTATAGGTTGTGTAGTTGATTTGAAGGCACTTGGCTTGAGAGATCATGTTAAGGTTGTTGATGAAGCATACACTATTTCATTATATATCAGTGAAAACTCTTTCATCCAAGTTTAGCAGTCATGAAAGAAGATAGTCTTTCAGTTTAGGAACAAAGCCTATTCAGTTTCCATTAGCAGTAAAGCTTTAATAGACTAATGTGTCTTACCTAAATAGCTGAATCATCCCTGTGTTTACTCAGGTAACAGGCCAGATTCATGAGGTTGGATGTATTAGATATAAAATAGTAAGCCTTAATCCCTAGTCAAAATCAACAAGAAAAAGATAGTTTTTTGCTGTTCCATAAGTCCATCTATACATACAATAGACTTCAACTTGAGCCCACTCCAAAGTTTTGAAGAATATATGCTGTGGGCCCACCCATACTCACAGAAAACAGCACCGATATGATGTCCTGTGCACATAATCACAAGTCTAGCAACAATGATATGACCGGAGTGAGTCATAATTTCTATTACTCTGGCACACCCCTTGGTCTTAGTGGAAAATGATCCAATAAACATGGATGCTGTAGGAGTTTAATTACACCGCCAGACTTGCTCTCATATATAAGTTGTTATGTTTATTACATGTAAACCTCATGACTCCCACTCCATCAACCAGAAACAGTCTGCTGCACCTATCTGCTACACCTGCTCTTCTAACTCTCATATCCATTGTTCGTCCCTTTAGATAATAAAAGGACTGTGTGGATCTCAATTGTTAATCTTCTGGATGTTTATCTGCAGTATAAGCTGGAGCATGTTGGAGGAACCCATTTTGTCTATAACTTATGGACCATGAATCTGTGGACTGAAACCAAAGATGCACCCTTGTGGGTGATGGTACAGAAGTAACACTGCTATAAGAAGGTGGCACGGTCAGCGGTGTCTTCTTACTTGAGGTGTCTTATATAAAAGTGGTCAAAAGGCAATGACACCACAATTACACTTTTGATAAGACTAGATGCTGCCAAACAACCTCAAGTTCGCGGTCTATGACTTTTCTTCTTTTGTGGTAGATAACACGTTGTTCGTGGGAGGTTACCTGCTATACAGCCTGGTGGTCTGATTCTACCTAGAACAGTAGATGTTCTACAAGAGAAATCTAACTTTATCTGACAAGACAGATAATATAGACCTTGCAGAGAAATATCTAGCCTTTCCTATGGCTAGATGGAAAAATGTGTTGTGCAACTGGTTGCAACTGGATGCAGCAGATATTGCTAGAATTTCCCCCACCTAAATATGTAAGGACTTGTTGATGGGAAATGGAGAGATTTGTATGACTGTATGATACAAATCAAAGATGCTGGTTTGGACTTCTTTGAAGTAAGGCACAAAGGATGTATCCAAAATAATAGGATGATAGTGTATAACCAACTGTGTGTTATACAACTACAATAATACAATGGATGTGTACAACTACGAGTTATATGACTTGAAAATATGTATGCAGATAGTCCAACAAAGGAATCTGCAGGCACAGATAAATTGGCTTGACTTGATACTCCTAGTCCTCTGAAATGTATGTCAGATGCACACTAAGCAGTACAGGTACAGTCAAGAAAAGGATAAAATGATCTCAGAGCAAGTCTAGTTACTTGGTCTGCACTTTCTGGCTAACACAAAGAGTGTCAATGTCAGAGAAAGTGGAAGAATGTGAGGGGGATTTCCTTCTGATATTTGAAAGAAAAATAGATTCTTATATTTTTGGGTGGAGATTGGCTCTCCTTTATACATGAGATGGGAGAAACTGTATAGTACCAAGAAATAAGATTGAAAAGAGGAATGACATCATAATCGCATCATAAATGACCTCATTGTGAAGCATTTGTGGAGCTAGGTGGAGCAGAACATTCTAGCATCCAATGACATCACTATGACATCAGAGAAACCAACAGAATAGGCCAGAACTATCTGTGGAGCCATATGACATCATCATGACATCATCATGACATCATACCTTGCAGGTACATTTTATGATGCATCTGAGATGTCAGTGAATCATATAGGTAAAGAGATGAAAGAAAAACATAGAGAAAATAAGGTAGGAATAATCATAAAAGAAAACAAAGCAAAATGCGGGCCTTTTTTGATAGGGTTTTTGTAGGCTTTTAACTTTTCTCCTTGGTTATTTGTAGTCAAAGTGAATAAGCCAAATGTTAGGTAATAACCTAAGCTTTTATACACCCATTACTTGGACTATGTCAATATATGATTTCTCCATCATATTTGACTTTTCTTCAAAACACTGTACTTTTTGTGTGATTGGAGCACACAAAGCTATCTATTGCACTTGAGTCTATACTCAAAGTACATTTTTTGTGTAGTCTGAGGACAAAGCTAATAGACTATAGATATGTGGGATCATGTGTCATGTATGTGTTCTGCATGATTCCTGTATCATGCAGGACACCACAACTCTGTCCTGTTAAATAGGCATACAGTGGTCAGTGCCGCTTCACCCAAGAGGTTACATGGGAGCCTCACATGATCAAGCATAGCGTACATCCGACCTTCAATGGTGCGCATGACGCGCTCAGCCTTGCCATTTTGCTGATGCATGTATGGCGCAGAATGTTGCCTCTCAATCCCTGCAGATTCTAGCACCTCCGTGAATGTATCATTGATGAACTTGCCCCCATTGTCTGAACAGAAGACCTTTACGTGTCGTCTGGACAAGTTCTCCCATTTAGCACGAATAGTGGTCCAGGCTGCAAGTGCTTGGTCCTTCGATGCCAGTAGCTGGAGGTTCAAGATGTGGGGATGATTGTCGAGGAATATAATGAAATAGTGTTTGGAGTGCGGGGTGATGACGGGTATAGGTCCGCAGATGTCTGAATGTATGAGGTCGAGGAATTTCAGAGTGCGATCTGTCTCTGATGGATGGTAAGGAAGGTGTGGATGTTTTGCCATTATGCAAGATTCACAGGTCGTGAGAGGTGTGTCAGTGTCAAATGTGACACCTTTCATGACTCTGTCGATGCAAAAGACTGTCTTGCTGCTCATGTGTCCTAGACATGCATGCCAAAGGTTGGGTGATAAGGATGCGTGCATAAATGCCATGAGTTGATGAGTGTGAGGAGAGGGAGGGGGCTCAGTGAATGGGATGAAGTCAAGATCAATGGCATACAACTTTCCCATTGCCAGAATCAAGCCAAGGTTATCTCCCTTGTAAGCTAACTCACACATCATATTGGACTTAAAATTTACATCCCAACCTTTATTGTTCATGCACTGACAGACAGCAAATTGAGGATTGCATTCAGTGCATGCAAACAGTTGGAGAGTCTGACATGCAGACGACATTTTCCAACAGTCAGCCAGGCGATGCAGGTTCCCCTCCCCGTTGTCTCAAGAACACCATGGTTCGCAGTATGCACTGGAACAGATTCAGCTGTTGAGTAGATGTGGAAGTATCTTCTGTCCTTGACCAGCATGACTGTGGTACCTGAGTCTAGTATTGTCGAGAACGGGAGTGAAATTGCGCATGAGACATCATTGGATATCTCAGTGAGTGATGTGAATAAACAGTCATCATATAGGCTGGCCAGGGCAGCAGGCATAGGCGTCATAATGGCTGCAATGACAGGACTAAGAGGAGTGGGAGTGGGAGCATGAGCAGTGGTAGCAGCAGCCACAGCAGATGTGTCCTTTTCCCTCTTTTTGTTCTGCATCCATGGTGCCCCCTTCCCATAAAAATGTGCATAGTCGTGATCCCCTTCATTACAGCCAGGCATAGTGCGGAAGACATCCTCTGGGTTGTGTCTATGTTTGCGAAGACCAGTGATGGCATTCAGGCTGGACAAAGGTGGGTCAGAAGTGGTAGTCACATTAGCATACTCAGAATCAGGACGTGCAGAATGAATGCTGCATGCATGTACGTGTTGTGCAGCCTCTGCTGTGATGCGCGAAACACAACTATCGACCATAAAGATGGATGGATTGGTGGGCATTGCAGTTATGTTCTTGTCATGCATTCATTGCTTGAGCATAGACTTAAACTGCTGCCATATTGCCGTCTGAGGCAGGCCAATGAGTAAACTATAGATAGTGTCTGCATCCCTGAGAGCAGCTTCCAAATTGTGAAGACATTCCCGCAATACGGCATGTTGGCCAACATAATTCGTCACATCAGCGGAGTCCTTCATTTGAAGGGCATTAAGTCATTGATGTAGTTGATATTGGGCGCTTGTATTAGTCCTGTTGAAGTGCTCTGTGAGTATCTGCTACGCTTTGCGAGTGGAGACAGTATGTGAGTGCGATATGAGCGCGCCAACTGATGGGCTGAGGCACTGAGTGACTAGGTCCTTTGCTTTCATGTTGTTCAACAACCACTCACACATTGTCACTCTCTCCATGACGGTGATGTTGTTGGGATCAGCAGGGATGGACAATGAAGATGGAGTTCCGAGGAGGTCTGCAGGATCCAGAACAATATTGATATGGCACCAAAGGTCTTCGCATGTGAGTGCATATTGCATTTTGGTCAACCATCCAACATAAGTTTCTGTTCCCAACAGTTCAGGAATGTGATCGAATTTGCTCATGACGATACTACCGTGAGGAATAACGAGTCAAAGTAAAAATGTGTGAGCAGTGGGTAAATGTGAGGGGAATTCGGTCTAGTAGTTTCATTTGAGGGCTTAGTATGAGACAGGGCTCATAACCTGTCAAACATGAAACTAAAGAGAGAGTCTCAGCGTCTAGAAAGAACAGCTATAACATTTATAGTACCTAAAGAGAGAGTCTAGAGACAAATTAAAGTAAGATAAGGCCAGCATGCAGAATAAAAGTGAAACATACCTCAGTGTCTAGGAAGAACAGTTGAGGTATAAATAAGACATAACGAGGCATTTATAACATAGTTTACATAATGAGAATTGCAAAGAGAATATATGTCGAGTGACGCCGTTGCATCCAACACTTCTCTCATCTGAAAGATGAACTGTCTTGAAGAATCTTGCTTTACTACCTTGTCTGATAGATTTGAATGGTCTAAGTTCTGATATAGAAAAGTGACTAGCAAGAGATATATCAGCAACACACACAATACTAGATATAAGATCTCTACCCTCAGCATAGATCACATATACTTTGCTGTGTGTGCATGACTTTGCAAGATGACATTTAACACTGTTAGCATTGTAACAGGCCTCTGCATATGACAATAGTGTATGTAACAGTGTCTCTGTAGCTGCTGTGTCATACATTACTAGGAGATACATTAAATATGATTTGTTTATTACTTGTTCTGCAGGTACTACATGACTTATGATTTGCATTGTAGTAATAACTATGACTATGTTGTCCTGTGCAATTGAGTATGTACTAGTCTATTGTATGAGTGCATAGTATGCATACAGTTATCATATGTCTTGAAAACTTCAAGCCAAAGAAGGTAATATAGTGTACAATGTAGCACTCATCCTCATGCTAAGCTCATATTTAGTTATAGTCCAATGTATATTGTAGCACTCAGGTCAGCACTGGGCATATATCCTGCTAATCTTACAGATACCTTACATTATATTCCTTGACACTTTCTTGAACTTCCAAAAGCTCTGTATATTCATCTGAGTTGTCTAAAGGTTGTTTGTCTGTTTCCAAGGCCTGTTCTCACTCACAATCTACTGTACTGTGTCCTGTCCATGTCTATTTGACTTCACTATGTGTTTTTTGCTTTATTCATTTATTATTAAATATGTCATAGGAACAGTTATGTTGGCAGTTCATTTGAAGCCTTATTTACTTAAATAGTATATATAGCAGTACACCTTGCATATTATTATATACATATATATGTAGCAGCTTACCTTGAGTCTTATTACATTTCAGATAGCTTATCTCACTACTATTTTCACCTACACTATTCCAGACTTTCATGTTATAGGATATAATCTGGCTTGCTGGCTACCTTATACTTCACTTCACTTCCCTTGCTATGAGTTATAGTTAGTAGGGTCACTTTCAGATAGTCATACATTTTGCAATCGATTCTCTTATTTATTCAAAATAATTTTTTTAGCTTGACTGCTGCTATTTTCACATCTCACTGTCTTTAAGTTCTTTGCTAGGCTTCACATAGTTATACTTTGGTACTTTTGCTGGTCTTATAGTCTTTTAATACTTTAACATATTTTGACATACTTGCTACACTCACTCTTGGAAACCTCACTAATTTGTCACAAGCTCTTTAGAACCTCTGTGCACCATCAGACCACCATTACTTGACTTTGGACCACTCTCACTTGCATCAGACAAGGACTTCAGTATTTTGGACATATCCTTGAATCTTTGGGTGTACCTTGGGTGACCTTTCTTGCTTATACTTCTTAATATTAACACACCTCCCTTGCATTTATATTTTAAGAGGTAGTTCTATAGATAGTCTTTTTGGAATGTATTATACTTGTACTTTGAGTTAGAGGGTGATCACTTTCTAAGTGCCTACACAGAATCTACTCTTTATAATATCAAAATGCCCATCACACACTAATCACTTCTCAATGTCACCCAATACTCAAACCCAGCCATTACAACCGCTGACCTGCACCAAACTGGTTCGGTGCATGGACGACCAATACTCTCTCATGAGTCATATACCCTGAAATACCACTATGAAACCCTTTTCCCTTTTATCTGAAGTTGGACTGAGGCTAAGGGAATATTTTTTGCTTTTCTTTTTATTTTTTTTATTTTTTCAAGTCTATATGCCAGCAGCCTGAATATTTTAGTACATTTAATTCTGCGATGAGTTTTGCTTAGTCAGCCATGGTGATGACTCAGACAAAATCCCACACATGTCAGGTGACTGTGAAAAATATTTCCCACATATGTTGTCCTGGAAAAACATTAGTAAACCCCTAAATACTAGGCTCGTGTCATTCTCACCCTTCAAACAAAGCAAAGCAAAGACAGCCACACACAGGATTCATATCATGTGACACTTCTTACTCTCCTAGCTCGATTTTTCACTATGACTCCCTCTGAATATATGACTCACTATAGATACTTACTATGACTCACTATGACTCACCTTGCACATATGACTCATTATGACTCTTGATGACTCTTGAATACACTAGTAGCACAGCCACATTTATTGTGTATATAATGACCTCAGTTTTTGAAATAAAAGAAGCAGATACCAGCAGGTAGTAGGGTGTTTCTCAGCCCAACTAACACTAAGTTGTGAAGTAAGGTGTGATAAGTGTCAGTACCAGTGTCAAGAACTGTTTCAAGACTAAGAGGAACATTCTCAAGAGACAGTAATACTGCAAGCTCATCATACTGAACGACCCGCTGTGAGCTCACTGTGTGCAACAACCAGCAAGCAAGGTACAGCCACACTTTTATTCTGATTTCTATTATTCTTTTTCTTTTCTTTTACTTTCACTGACCTTTGGTGTTCTTTGTCCAAAAATACTGATCCAAAATATTCGTGTTGTCTCTACATCCACCTAAGACTCAGTAGTAGCATAGTGGGGAGACTTTAGGAATTGATAGTGAAGCTTGACCTCACTCATCTGAGTAGTGATACTGAGCCAAGATATTCTGTGCCTGCTAGGCATTAGCCGTTGAAGAGGGGACTTGGTAGTAAACCCAAGGATGTCCGTTCCTGAGTCTGTTTGAATACTCAAAGAAGAGTTCCTTGACAGCAGGTTCAATATTGAGCTAAGAGTTCTACAATAAAGCATCTGATTAGTCTTGACCTTTGATTCTACCTGTTTTGTGCTGAGGGGGTTTATCATTGTAATTCTGCACCATTTCTTTTGGAGTATAGTTGGCACGAGGCACTGTTGTTGAAAGGGAACTTGAGGAAGAAACCCGTATATTCTTTTGGTCATCACCATACTGTCGGGCTGACCATTGTTTGTTTGTTTTCCTGTCAAGTCCAAAGATTGGATTGACCATTGTATTACTGATCTTGCAGAAGTATCCTTAGCTGAACATACCTTGGGTAGTATACAACTAGCCACCCACGAACGACCACGTTATCAGTCATTGGTATTTGTCTGAATCGCTGACCGTGGAGATATTTGTTTTTATAGGTGTTTATCTATAGATCATCTATCTAAGAAGACACCGCCACCTCACTAACTTGGACTCCCACTCAAGTTGATCACCATCCTGACCTGGAGGTGACCCCACAACCACAAGCACCTGTGGTCAATCATGAACCAGAAACAATAAAAAGAAGATGCCCAGGGATCCAGAATTACCCAGTATATGAGGAATGCCATACCAGGCTAGCTGCTAGTATCAAGATTAACTACTATGCCAAATGCACAGTGCACCACTTCTACAGAAATAGAGATACCTACATTGATGGGTACACCAATGTAAAGATACAACAATTGCTGGATACTATACAAAATAAGTAACCAGCAATATAAAATTGTTGTAGTGGTCTTGCACAGCCTAGTCTGCTATACTTGCTAGACAAGTGTGTTTGATCCAAGGGGTTTGCTATTGGAAAAGGTCTGTAGATAGTCAATCAATAAACTGTCAAATGTCCAAGCACAAGAAACAGAATCCGAAGGTATAATTACAGGTCTAATGCCAAAGTGTCGGCCGATGTTTCAGGTTTAACGGGTTAGCGGGTTTTGGGTTTGCGTATTACAGAAAAAGGTAATAGTGAACGTCGGGAAAGCAAGTGATAAGCGTGTTATCGATAATGACAGGTGTTTTGGATAGAAAAAGTGGTGATATTTGCAATATCAACTAAGAACTACAAAATATTGGGTCTGACCACCCAGTGTCAGGAAACAGCTCCCTACTACTTGGATGATGAATATGCTATGTGGAAACTGATATATATAAGTACATGGAAATCTCTGGAACCCTATAGGAAAAAGTAGCGGCCGAAGAATTTCAGGTCCAATGTACATGTAAATAAACATGAGGCACTGCAGACTATGGGAAAACATGTAATAGCACTAGCTATGACGTGAGTAATGTGCAAAATAATCAACTACACACCTAGTGGGGCTAGCAGACAAGATGGGACATGGATAGGACAAGTGCATGGGAAAAACATTGGATCTGATGCAGCCGAAACATCTGGTTTGACAGATATGCATCAGATTGCATTGGGAAGTGAATATTGTGTGATAGATATTTGACGTGATGCATGAAATGGCTGAATACAAGCCTAGTGCAAGCTCAAGTGCTACACTGACTACACTTGCTATTGCGCTGAAGATTATGACCAGAGACATACCCCTGGCAGTGTATGACTAAGCTTTGCACTCACACTCATTATCGCCTTCAGATGGTCTTAACTGTCCCCACTCATGCCTGGACCAATGATCACACACCACATAATCGAAAGGAGTAAATAGTTCACCATGATAAAAATACTTGTATGTTTTGTCTACCATAGGGCACAGCCCCAATGGACAATAAACAATAATTCAAAAAAAACAAATGTAGTGTCCAGTGTAACACTTGGGTCAGCACTGGGCATGTATTCTGTCAAAATCACATATTACATTCCTCAATGTTCTTCCAAGTCGTCCAAAGGTTATCTGTCCATTTCTAAGGCCTGTTTATCTTTTCCGATCCTCTGCACTATGTCCTGTCCTTGTCCATTTGACTTTTCTGATGCATTTCTCACTTGTCTATCAGTTATTAATTATGTTTAGGGGTACATACATTGAAAGCCTTGTTAATATGTATAGATATGTACCTCGTACATTATTACATGCATATCTCATAGCAACTCACCTTGAGTCTTATTACATTTTGTATGGCTTATCTCACTACAGTTTTTGCCTACACAGATTCTGGACTTTCATATAATAGGATATAATTTGGCTCACTAGTTACTTGCAACTCACTTTACTTCCCTTGCTATGAGTCATAGTTAGTAGAGTCACTTTCAGATACTAGCACTTTGCGCAATTGATCTTTTTGTTCATTCAGAATGATTGTTTGGCTCGACTGCTGCCATTTTTGCTTATTGATATCCCTAAGTCTTTCAATGGACTTTGCATAGCTATACTACACAAGTCCTATACTTTGACAAACCTGCCATATTCATCCCTGGAAACCTCGTTGTTTTACTGGAAGCTCTTCAGAAGCTTTGCACAACCTCGGACGCACATTGAGTCCAAAGGTATTATCTTTTATATAGCCTACACAGAATCAACTCTTTATACCAGCAATTGTTGTATTGCTATATCTTGCAAACACCTAGAAAGCATACAGAAGACTGAGGGAGGAGAATGGGATGCTGAGGGAAATATTAAGGGTGTTAAAAGCTATGGCAAACTAGGACAGATATGATGTGGGCATAGGCAAAAGTGTAGGGCTCAGCTGGGGTAAGGAATATGAGTCTAATAAAACATATTGCTGCAATCAAGACTTTGAGTGCTTGCTCTACAAGCACCTTGCTTCTCTCTGCATCTCCCTTGCCCATCAATTTCAGATACTTATGCCTATCCCTCATAGGCCTCATCTTAAATATTCACACTTGCATCTCTGTTGTGATAGTATCAGTGAATACAGAACTAGAGTGCATACTGCTCATTTGCTTTACAGCTTATGATACCTTTAGGAAGGACATCTGTCGGGATCCTAAATGCAATTGTACAGCCTATAACATCAGGAGTAAGCACACAGATAATAAACATGGTGGAATTTTTGTCCATCTTGCTAATGCTGTCTACCACTATTTAAAATAATCTTAGATGAGCATCTCCATAAGATGTCACTTACTAACATCCTGCTTAATGGAAAATACATATCTTAAGAGAAGATGTGAGTAGGTTAGACCTATTCTAGTACTACATTGTATTGACAAGGTGATGCCACTAGTGAGAATTACTGGAAGTCCATGTTGCACATCAGCAACAACTATCCTTATTTTATAGTGTAGTTGATATGATGCATCCT
This sequence comes from Suillus fuscotomentosus, assembly GCF_016647785.1. NCBI lineage: Eukaryota > Fungi > Basidiomycota > Agaricomycetes > Boletales > Suillaceae > Suillus > Suillus fuscotomentosus. The sequence continues at coordinate 38,513 of NW_024539679.1, read as the reverse complement.
TCATATTTATCTCAGATATTGGTTGGACTTTATGTTCAATCTTTTTCTGTAGCAAGTTAACTATCTGAAGCACCTTATCAAGGTCTTGCATATGGTCTCTCATCACTATTAATGTAGCTTAGTACTAGGAGATATGAGATCATTCTTTTTAGTGAGCCATTTGGCTGAAAGCATTACAAGCCAATGGAAACTATTATGACACAACTAAATTCATACCTAATTTTGCCAAAATGAGGTATCTCTGTAATATGTCTTCACTGCTTGAGGCACTTGTCATATTCTATTCTAGACCTCTAACTCTAAACCCACTTCGTCAGAACTCCAGATTTCTTGATCAAAGTCTGATCCACTTATCATTTCCAAAACCCAAACCTTAAACCAGTGCCCAACTCCATTTAGGAATACCCTGACTCTAGACTCTAGTTATTTATGTTTCCATCTTGATTACTGATCCTTTACCTATGTTTCATTTCCAATATAGATTCTTTATAATCTATTATACTTACTAATAAACTTTCTATATGCTTCATACATAGCCTTGTGTTCTTCTGACTGATACCTACGGTATATAAACCCCTGTAACTTGTAGAAGCACCTCAGTTCAAATATTATTTTAGTTCCTGCTTATTCCTGTTTTCCAGACTTGAGCTAGTTCTCTTGTCATATCTGAGTCTTAGGATCCTATCCTAGACTATATATCCAGCTCTACCTTAGGATAGTCTTACCTCTATTAGTTTCTAGTTCAGACTTCATCTGAATTAGCCTTATCTGCTCACATATCCAACATCCAGATATCTGCCAGATTTAGCTTATGTTTCACATTTGGATATCCAGATTTCCACCTCATTGTATTTTGGAAACTCTAGACAACATTCCTAGCATCTAAAAACCAAGGGCACTTACTCAGAAAAGGGGCACAGTGCATGAACTAAGGCTAAGCCCTTCTAATCTAACCTTCTTGAGCACAAAACCTTAACAGCACTGCTAGACAAGGACTAGGATGTTGATAGTCTTTATGCCAATTATTTTGAGTGAGTATATCATTGAAATCACTCTATTATGATTTTATTGCTTTACAAATGCAGATAGAACACATTTATGAAAAAGTGCTGACAAACTCTTTTGAATGTAGCAATTTGCTTTATCCTTTGCTTTTAATTAAATGCAAGAACCTAGAATCTTTATTGCTCCAGACTTCACTTAAATCAGCATTGATATAGAATAGATGCACCTTAACAGGCTGTAAAAGAGGCTTAGAGAGCTTGTAGATAGCCTTACATTATAATATAGGGAGCTAACAAAGGACAGCAGGATCAAGAAGCTCAGATTATATAATCTCAAGGAGGACCTCACCAACTCTATGTGAGGCTACTTATTCATGTCCAAGAATATATTTCATAATAAAAGTACTAATTGTATTATCTGGAATATTCTGGAGATTAAGAACTTCCTCAGATGTACTTTGTGCATTTGGAAGCCCCTATATTACTTGTTCTGTATGATCACCCATATATCATCCTATAGTACTTAATTTCTTGAGTATCAAATTTATAATGGTAGGAGGAATTACAATCTCTTTGTATAAGGCAGTGAGATATTTATACTGACTGGATATAGCAAGACTACCAGCATTACTGATTGTTATACTTGCATGCCTGATTTCAGCTACAAGAAAGTTGCCTCCTGGGTCTCTGAACTGTTAGAAGATGAATTATGTACTGCTAAGGCAATTTTAGCTAGAGTTGCCTATGACAAAGAAGTAGAGCATTGATACAGAATGTGAGTACACTACAGGCTATAAACCACAAGTGATTTCATCTGACCCTTTCTATTTGTCTTTTTTTAAGCCTCTCCTATCCTGATCTTCTACCTTTGCACTGTAGAATGGGAACTCTAGGACTATGGGAGGTGAACCACCAACTTTGGAACCAGCTTCAATATTGATGCTTTCTGCTGCAAGTTACTTTAGCTGCTGACAACAAAACACTAAAACAGCTTGCAATGTCTGAATTAAAGACTAAAGAGACTGATGGCAAACAAAAAGTTAAATTAGTAAAGATTGGAATTGATGCTAGGTATAGTACTTGTCTTTCTTACCTATTAGCTGAACTGACTTTTATTGATAGTATGTAGATGCACACCATGTGTACTATCTTTTAGTTCAACTATGCAGAAGCTAGAAAGTCACCAGAGCTGTGAACACTGTTCTTTTGGCTGGTCATACTACTTAAGCTACCCCTACATGTGGTCTTTGTATTTGATAGCTTGAAATACTTGCTAGAAAAGGACTACATGATTCAAAACAACCCTCACTAACTTACTTATGACTTCTAAAATATGTTGGAGTTATTTAGCTTTCAGTGGACTAAAGTATGCTCTGTAGTATATTTCATCTTATAACTTGTCTTACTAGTATATAGGCCCCTAGCAAATCTGAAGCTGAGCTGGCTGTAATAAATGTTCATAGCATTATTGATGCTGCAATAACTGAAGATAGCAACATGTTGATCTTTGGAGCTTCATATGTCATTAGAAGATACATAGCTGTATTTATGTAAAAATATTTATTATTGATATATTATGCTGGTAGTGCAAAAAAAAACAAAGACTACTTTAATATCAAGATATATCCAGAAGATGGTCTTAAAGATGGTGCCTTGTTGGCCTGAGGAAATAGATTACTAATCACCATACTAGCAGGTGGAGATCATGATAAAGGAGTGTCCAATTATGACATCAAGATTATACACAAAATCATATTGTAGAGCAGAATTGAACAGGAGATGCTACATACATTCTTTTTAATGGTATCAGAGGAGTTCTCTAAGAAAACCAAGGACCTCATTAGGGAACTGTACTCTATGCTTGCAACTGACTCTTACTATTTCCTTAGATGTCAGTACAAGGCCATCACAGGTTCTATCTCACTCAATTTCCCCAATATGAAGTTATCAGCAAGTATGTTCATTCTATGATATCATTTTTAGCTACTAGTGCACTCACAGCATAGGATGTATTATCCTGCCAGCCATACCTCATAGAACTCACAGACTTCTGCAGTGTGTAATTTGAATGAAATTATGATATGATTATTAAGAGAATGTATGGGAGAATATAGGAGGGTGCTGTAGCACTTAGGCTTACATTGGGCCTGTATCAGGCTATTTTACGAAGCATGTCAATGTCATTCTATCCAACCATATTTCTAGCTGTACAATTGGACATTCATTGAACCCAAATATCTGCAAGTGCCAGTCTCATACCAAATGACCTTATCAACCCAAAGAATAAGTCCTAAAAGAATGTTGTCACACATTGGCTTATTGATAATTCTGACTGAGGACTGATGATACTACTAAAGGATCAGCCAAGAGAGTGGTATCAAGGCATCAATCAATAGTTCACATCAAAGTATTACTAGAGGGCAATCATTACATTGCAGTTCATTAATCAGTAAGTCAATGCTGATACTGACTCTGCTAGCACACATGCTCACTCTTTGTTTCATCTCCAGGTATCACTTAAATGAGGTGCTCTTTCTTACAGCCTATCTAGAGGCTGAACTAGGGCACACATAATTGTTAAAGGCTGTGAACAAGGTATGCACAGTATGAAGGGAGCATGTCTCTCACAGCAAGTGACATTTAGTGTCAAGGTGGGTATCATCATTTATTCTATAAACATTGCATGCTTCCTATAAGTTAAATTTAATAAAAAATTGACTCTTTTGTGACTTGCTTGGGGTTTTAGCCAGCTATTATTCAAACATCTATATAAATATAAGCAGCTATAAAGATATACAGAAGATAGTAAAAGCCATATACATTGCTACTATAAAGTTGACTAGAGTCAAGATCTAATACTTGAGACATCAGAGGCTGTGAGAAAATTTATATGAAGGCCAAAGGGGGCCAAGGCCAAGATAGAACTCAAAGAAGAGGAAAACAATTAGATTAACAAGTAAAACATACACTGTAATACTAGTACTATAAATGTACTTAACTTAGGGTAGGATTTATAAAGCTATGGTAACTATTTAACATACAATTGATAAAAATTGTGATGGTATTTACCACAGATACAAAAACAAATTGAGTTTACTTTAGAGATATGGCCTCAAAGTCTACATAGGCCTAGACAATGCTGCTCTAGTTAAAATGTTATGAATGAAACTACACATGTAATTATATTACATAATTGGGAACTAGGCACAATATTCTATGCAGTAATTGCCTGCACAAAGTAAGTTGCATGATTGTATTTGGAATATATGATAATACACTAATACTAATACTGCAGGCATTTTCCCATGTTGCTCCACCAAACATTCAACAAACATTGATTGAGAAGATAGAAAATTTTCCTTGTTTTGTCTGTCAAAACATTGAAAAAACTAATTAATGTTTAGCATGAGTTGTGCATCAAACTGCACTTTGAGATGAGTCATATATGTAGCCTCTATGAGATTAGAGATGTCAGTTTCTACAATACAAAGATATGGTACAATGAATATATCCATACAATGCATCTATTTATGACATCTTACTGACCATCATTTAAAGGCTCATATCAAGCAGAGAGAAAAACAAAAGCAGAAATCTTTGAATCTAATCAAAAAAATCTTTATATATTATTCAATTTGGTTACTTTTGGAAGTAGGGAAGGCTTTATATATAGAAACAAGGGTATGAAATTTCCTAATATTTACCATTGACTCACAATATATCACTCTAGGCTACATCTGAGACAGTAAGAAGAGAGTTACTTTCTGTTAAAATAGAGAACATACAATTAGTAAATTATATATTCAAGTCCTGCCATTTTGGATACTCTAAGACTTGTACCTTACAGGAATTACATTGTCTTTAACTTTTGATGATAATATGCAATTTCTAATGCATTGCTTATAAAATATATCTTGTCTTTCTTTCAGTATGTATGTCATCCCATATGACATTCAAATGCAGAATATTCTAAACAAATATCACAGTAATACGGTCAAGTGTCTTGCTGATTGCAAAGCTAATTATGCTTCTGTCTTTAAGTTTAATGTGATATAATTCTTTGTTATCAACTTGAGCTATGGTGTCACTATGTGAATATATGATTGTTGAATTTTTAATGTATGAATTGTGCAATGAGTGAGGTAGAATAGTGGTTGGAGCTGTTTGTGCCAGCTATGCCAGGACTTTAGCACTAACTTGTTGAGCAATCTAGAAATGTGTAATATGAGGTGGTTAGTACTTGGTGGAAAAAAAGACACATCTTTGATGTGAAGCTTTCATTTATTGGAGTGTGAAGTACTCTAAGTCTACTACTAATGGCCTAAGGTTCTGGGTCTGTAGTTGCCTAGTCAGCCTTGGACTTGTATAAAAAATAAGCTATAATGACTTATGCCTAGTATATCATGAGCTAGGCTATCAGATTACTCAAGTATAATTTATCTATGAGATTAGTGTTTTAATCTCCTGTGAAGTTTATATGTCCTTCAAACATTCAACTTTTAGAGGGTTGGTTGCCACAAACCACAGATGCAGAGAAGGAAGCTGTTAGAAATTGTGCGGGAGCATTTATGAGTGAGGCAAACAATAGTTTTGGCACTGGTAGGTACTCATTAAGTTTGGCATCATACTCCACTGATTTTTGCAACAACCAGATGTAGCATTGATGGATAAGGTCCTTAAGTTCATTGTGGAAGTCCTTAGGCAAAACCAAGGAACACTGGCTACAACAGGGGAGACATATGTCAAAGGCTATTACATTGAGCTACCAGTGCCCATACCTAAGGCAGACTGACAAATTTTCATGGAAAGGTGCAGAGATGAGCTATATGGCTCGTCAGATCTATTTAATTATTTTTTGCATGATGTCAAAATAAATGAAGATGCTGGGATGGCCACCACTCTGATGTTTGTGAACCCCACTGTGGTTGACATGGACATCAACCACTTCTACTGCGACCCAAATTTGCTGCTTTGGGATGACATCCTTAGGCTGCAGGTTACCACAACACCTATACCTGGACTAGCAATAATGGCTGCCACAGTAAGTAATAAGTTGTTTAGTATTCCTTCACTAATTTGCATGGTTTTTAGACAAAATGTGCTATTGATCGTAAGGTTGAAGGACAACCCTCAGGAACAAAGTTTGGCATACACTTCAATGCAAACCCCTTTGAAGGCAACCAGCATGAGATTCAGAAGAAAATGAAGCTAGCTTAGAATTCCCCTGTCTATGGAAGAGAGGTCAAGGTGCAACTTCTGGAAATTCATCTGAAGGGCATGTGAGTAATTGCATCGTGCACTTTAAATGTGATTCTTATTCTTGTGTTTTGTAGCCAGGAAATGGCGAAAAAGCGCAGCAAGCCAGCTCCATGGAAGCCACAGAAGAAGGAGATTTACCTGCCTCAATCATTGGAAGAAATGATTGTGTCACTATCATCCCTAAAGCATAATGCAACTCCAGCCCCCTCCATACAAATGCACCCACAACCGCCACCTCTGTTAGAAGGGCCATCATCAGCTACTTGCTACCTGCAGCAGGGTATGGCTGCTGACGAGTTGCTGAACCCGCAGATGGGTCTCACTTATCAGGAAGGGTTGCCAGTAAATGCAGGCTTTTATGATTTAAACATATACTTGAACTAAACAGAAACCTATTACATTGGATAGATATGGCACTATGGGTCAACTAGTCACATGCAGCTATGATACACTCTTTTGCGCACCAACTCATGTACATTTAGCTTGGAACTTTTGTAATCAAACATTTACATTTGGCAGCTCAAAATGTTTGGCGCTTGCTTTAAAAATATGAAACAGTAGTGGCATGTCAAATGTTTGCATTCTGCAGCCCAGAATATTTGATGCTTGCTTTGAAAATATGAAACAAGAGCGGCATGTCAAATGTTTACGTTCAACAGCTCAGAATGTTTGGGGCTCGCTTTGAAAATATGAAACAAGAGCAGCATGTCAAACATTTATGTTCGATAGCCCAGAATGTTTGGCGCTTGCTTTGAAAATATGAAATAAGAGCAGCATGTCAAATGTAAACATTAAGTTCGACAGCCCAGAATATTTGGTGTTTGTTTCAAAAGTATAAAACAAAGGCCAGGTGCAAGGCTAGGTGCAGTAGTCCTCCAAAAGAATGCCAGACTGCATTGACCACTTGGTGGTCAGAGCAGAATGTAGCAGAACACAGGAGACTCACATTTAATGGTAACAGATGCAGGCTTTGACAACTTCACTCAGCAACTCTCTGGCTGCATCAACATCCGCTTCAAATTCCCACTTCATGAGTCATGAGAGCAAAGCAATAGTGAGATAGAGCTAGATAGCAGTTTGGTTCAAATAATCAGCAGCATACAAGTCGAGGGCAGTCTGAAAAAGAGAGATAGGGATGTCTAGGCATCTTCCGCCAGCTTGGCAACTGACAAGGAGGTGGAGAGTTGATTCCCAAGGTTGCTGCTGCTAAAAGTGCATAGATGGATTTGGCCAGTGCAAGCTCCACCAAAGGCAGTTACTAGGTGATGTGGGTAGAGCTACAAGCACCGCCCGATAGTCATGGTAAATAAGTATGGCAGACAAGCAAGCCAATAATACCATTACATGGTTCTTCATTGTTTAAAGTCAGCCAGCAAATTCAGGTAATGTGTAATCAGGTGGCCTAAATCACCAAAATTACCCAATCCAATTTGCAGCACCATTGCATAGTTTAACCAGATGCTGCACAGAAAGTTTTTTTATTTTAATCTATGTATGCCACTTGTTGTACTAGTGGTCATGGTTGTGCAAGTGCCTTTATGCTGTTTGTAAGTGTCTGAATAAATGCTATCTGATCCCATTTTATGACTTAGCAGGAGTACTTAGTATCAGTTATCATTATTCTCTTATTCCAAGCTTTACAATTCTGACTGAACTCTTATAACCAAGCCTAGAGAGTAGTCTTATTCGTAATAGCCTTAAGTCCAAAATAGTAGCAATGCTTTTTGACAATTTTTACACTCATTTTTGAACTAAAAATGAGTCTCAATGAGCACTACAGTAAATTATGAGAATTAACTTCAGCAACTTACATTGACAAATATTTAATCTTAGGCTGCAGCTTCTTGCTGGTACTATTAAGCTCTACTGGAAATGGAAGCTTATATAGTTTAGTGATAATTGATGATCAATGGAGGTAGGCAAAGCCTTAACTCAATCAAGACTCAATATTTGTAAGTAGAGTCATGACTATATATGTAGGAAATCCTGTAATTTGTAGAATAATAGTTTTGAGTGTATAGTAGATACATAAAGTCTTTTGTCATTACTATCAAGTGAGTTTGGTTTCTGCCTTCTGTGCTGGCCTTATACTTAATAGATGTCATCATATTATAAATCTCTGCCAAGTTGGCTGAATTTCCCTCCCAGTGCTGTCTTGCCTTGTTAGAGCTCCATTTTTCATAAAAAGTGACACTATCTTTAAAATACAAGTAAGTACTTAGTCTATACTAGTCCTAAGATAATAGCATTGTACGAAGATATGATTATTTCAATTTGATGACTCATTAGGACACTTTTTGACATGGAGTTTGACTCTCACTCCAGTACCCTATCTCTGGAGAGTAAGAGAGTGAGGAGTGGCTATCAACCTAGTTAGATGAAAACTGAAGTACAATAACATGCATATACATATTTGTGGATGATGACTAACTGAAGACCAAATGCTAGAAGACTGCAAAACTTAATGAATAAGATGATTTTGAACTAATATTATTAATTTTTTATTTATACATCATAATTAAGTACTTCCTTAATGTCTGCCACCACTGATGAACTAATTCACCATTTAAATTCATGATAATAGTGTTCTGACTAGGTAAAACAGGTATTATTTTGCCATACAATGCTTAAGTACATTCTCACTTTTTGCACTAAATGATGAGTGGCACAGTCTAGAGAGACTAGATTATATTATGCATCTACTACTACATCTCCAAAATATTAGAGTTTAGCATAGAAAACACATCTTAGTTAAATTATTCTTACCTATGTATTCAAATTTAATCAGTTATGGTTACAATTTAAAACAAATTCACATTACTAAGTAAGAGGATATATATCTAATCAAACAAACTCCAAGAGCATGAACTATTTAATAGAGGTGGGATATTCATAGGACTGAGCATACTGTAGATAATTCAGACAAGGATATAAAATGAGAGAGTAGGCACCAACTATCTGATTCAAAATACTAGTAGACAGTGGTTTTCCATCCCAGCATTAAATTGCATCATTAATTGAATGAATGTCTTTGATAAGTGGCAGATAATGAGCCTAAAGATACAAGTTCATAGCTGCATAATGGGAAAAATAGGCTTCTGGGATTATTTCCTAGCTTTAGAAGCCAGACCCCTATGAATCCCTTAAATCCTCTAAGCCTGCCTGTAGTAAGCCTTCCCTCTTGTTATGATTAATTTTTTCTAATGATCATAACAATTATTGTCACACATAACTACTTACATAATCACATTTTTTTAGCAATCTTTATACTTAACACACCTCAGTTGCTTATATATATAACTAAGGTGAGATATATTTATTAATAGACAATTTATCTGACTAATATTCTTACACAGTTTATATATTCAATAGGTTATGAGCTCTGTATTTGTCAACTGAAGAAATTTGATTTTAATGGAGTAGATATTGACAGTTTCCCTACATTACTCAAACCTAGAACAAAGACACCAATAGATAGTCTGAAGTCTGGGAAGATGAATCTATAATATGGCAGACATTAAGATGCCATATTATTATATGACTGGTAAAATTTTTATGCTTACTAGTTAGCAATTTAAGGAAAGCATATAATCACTTAACTCATATACCATGCTGCTACATATTTGCAAGAAATGTATAAATATTACGATTATCTAAATGTTGATTTTGAAACTTTGGATAAGGAATTCTCAAGACTAGAATTAGCTATGCATTTAAGAGACAGAATCATTGAGGAGCCTTCACATCTCTAGGATGTATTAACTTATGTAGTATCAATCTGCTGACATTTTTTTGAGCTGTCCTATGTAATTATAAGCTTTGTAGAGGAAATACAACCTCAGGATGAGATAAGTAGGTCACTGTAGTATCCAATTGTGGGGTGGATCAGCGCTTCTACACTATTGATCGTGTGAAGAAGATAATGGTGGAGAGGGAGAGGGAGAGAGAGAGGGAGAGGGAGAGAAAGAGAGAAAGTTGAGCATTGTGTCGAGGTGCTGGTGTGGGTTGTCAAGGATGTTAGGGTTTTGAAGAGGGTGATCTAGATAGTAAATGCTATTGTTAACAGATTATGTAACATTTGACTTACTCAATTTCAGAATGCCCACTCTATTGAATTTTTCATGCGAAAGAGTTGTATTAGTTTTTAGAACGTAAGCCTAAGAATATTCTTAACTTATACATAATACTATACTCACCTAAGTATCCAACTGCCTAATATCTTCCCTCTTTCAGCTTCCTCAATTAGATTGGAAGTAGATAGAAACTTCTCTTTGAATAAAACTACTGGGTCTAAGTGATTCTGAGCTTAGAACTCCTGAGCATTATTTATATCTTTATATTAGTAGAATCAGAGACTAATAATATATAATTCTAACAGTGGAGCCTAACTGTGAAATTATCAATAAAAAATCATTAGACTTTGCTCCAGCTTTCTTAACTACAGAGCCTTCATAGATGGATTAATGACATATATCTAATAACTGCTTGCATACCTCCAAATTTACCTTCTTTCTTTTGAGGGAAGCTGGCTTTTGACACCTTTGACTTAACTTTTCCTTTTTTCAAAGAGAGTTTATCAATCTTAGAAAGTGTGCTTATTTTCTCTACTTTCTCATTATTATTGAACAAAGAGTCTGCATGATGCCCAATTATATTTTTAATCTTAGAGAAGATAGCAGATACTAATGTAAACTAGGTGTTTCTTTTATAAATGTATCAAGGACAGCAGTTTTACTAAAGGAGATGTTATTCAGAAAGACATCCTAAGTATTAGCTATAACAATTCAGTAGATATGACAAAATAGTGCATCATATGATAAAGTCTGAAAATCTCACTTAGATTATGCTGATCTAAGTCAGCATCTGACTAAGGTACAGACTAGAAACCTCAATATCAGTATTACTCTTTACCATTTCTATATTTTCTTGGCAATATGATTGTCTTTTTTAAAGTACTTGTGATCTTTGGCAGTAGTGGCACACAGCTGATGGACCATCTTCAAAGTCTCATCATTATGAGAGCTATAAAATAGGTCTAAACTCATTTTCCAATATTTTACATATTCTGTCCAAATAAAGAAGAGATCAATATTAAGAATAATAAAATATATAAGTATTAGTGAGTTATGAGAGGCCAAGAGGTAATAGATATGGCTGTCATAGCCACCACAGCTTCACATAGCTGACAAAGGCAAAATATGGCCTGGTAATATTTTTGATATTTCTATAATTATGAGCTTCATCTATCAAGCTTAATAAGACATCTTACTCCATGATATAGTTAATCTTCTGCCATGGATGTTTTGTTGGAGTTAAGTTATTGGTCTCAAAAATATGGTTGTAGTCTAATTCTAAAACCTGGACAAATATATATATTAAGCTTGGCCTACAGCAAATAGAATTATATCAGCACTTTTGAAATAGTAGTATTGATTCACCATCTTTCTGACTGCTTTGATCTGCTCCATATATCTTCCCACCAGGTTTATTGCAAAAACATACTATTGAAGAAATTAGTGCAACTCTGCTATAAATCAAAGCACTAGATTTGCTAGAATAACAAGCATTACTGGAAGATTTGAAATATTTAGAGTAGTGCTTCTCTACTGCTTTGTAGCTTATAGAATTCATATTAGATTAATAAGGCTGTTGGAGAAATGTATATCTATTTTACCCAGAAAGCAGTTGTGCATAGAATAAAATTCACAAAAGAAAGAAAGTACTCTAATCAAGACTGTAACTTAGATAGTTTTACCTAAGTCTGCTTTATCTATGAGTAGGATAGGCATTTTATAAAATATGTTCTTGACCAGACCAACTAGCTAGTGCCAGTAAAGAATCTATTTTCTTTTAACCAAATTTAACTGTTCTTAGAATAGTATTTGCTTTTCTGGAAGCCTTAAAATAGTCCAAAGGTTGTCCTCAGACATCTGATTGTATTTTTTTACATTCTTTAACCACTGAAAGTCACAGTTTCTGGTAGTATTAGAGTCAAATTCTAAGATTACTTCTGCTAATATGATATTTAGATCATAAAGTTTTAACTAGTCTTCAATGAATGCAGTAAGAAGAGTTATATTCTGCTAAATAGCAAATAATAAAAGTGCTCAATGCAGCAGTTTAGGTAGACCTATTTTCAAAAGTAAGAAAATAAGCATGAAGATGAGCTAAAATCAACACACATAGTGAACTTCCACCCTTCACATCTATCTTTAAGCTTTGAAGAAGGTCACTTAGCATTTTTACTACTCTAAAAGTTACTTTAGCAATTTCTGATTTTCATATCATCTCAGAATTTTTATTAGTTTATCTATATTCTTAAGCTAGGTTCTAATGCATTTAGCATCCAAACATTTGCTTTGCTTTGCCAAGAACGGGAATTCTGGATAATAGTATCTAGTGTTAGAAAGGTTCTGAATAAAAAAACATACTTTTCTATATCTTATCTACTTTACTCTTTAAATTTCCAAGTTTAACTCTTTCCTATCTAATAGACTTCCTATTCTTTACCCAATGGTGAGCCACAAAGGTATCTTGAAAACATTATACTGGTTCTTTGAGCACAATGTCATCTTCTATGAAACATTTAGGGTCAAAAGTACCTCTGTCAGACTAGAATAAGTATGGATAATCTGTGAGGTAGTAAAATCCAAAAGTTTATTTATATAATGAGGGTATAATATAGGAGAAAGTACTTGAATCTCATATTTGCTGTCTTGAGATATTTCATTAATAAATATGGATTAAGACTACATTCAACCAATATGATATCAATTATACTGTTTATCTCTAGCTTAATCAATCAGTATAGTAGTAGTTCAGTTAATATTGTCAACCTTTGTTATTGCTATTAGAGCTATTCTTTTGATGTAATCTACCTATGCAGTATCCTCAATAGCCTAGAAATTATAAGCAAATATCAAGATATCCTATAGATCTCAAGGAATCTCTAAGCATTAGAAGTGTTCTTGTTTATCTTTACTGATAAAGGAGTTAAGCTAAGAATAGTATACTATTACTAGACTAGCTAACACCAAAGAATATGTTCTGCCTCAGTGCTGAATAGCATGAGAAGAAGCACTAAGGGCCAGAAGAGCACCAGGCCTAGTAATAGTAGGTATTTTTGAAAAGAAAGAAATAGATTATGGAGGTATAGATAAAGTGTCTTGTTATTCACTTTACTTATAGTTTCCTATATCTTCTGAACTTTAGTAAGCTTTAAGGGGTCAGGAGTGAAATACAATATAACTTAGCATTGGTAAGATATCTAGTAAGTGTTATAATCACACTTTTCTTTCGCTTCTCTGTTCTCTTTGTCCGATAGTACACTTTCCATTTATGATCACTTACCTTTCTTGGACTATGTACTTATATCTCACGACTACCTTGGTCCGTGCGCACATATTGACTTATTTAAGTACGTGTATTAGCCTTGTAGAACTTCACTTGAATCTTACTAGGTTTTACCAGAACTTCCTTCGCTTAAGACCTCCAATCTTAAGTCGTCTGAACTAGCATTCTTAGTCGAAGCACTCCTTTGACTAAGTCCTTACAGAACCCCTTCTTTTCTGAAGGACTTCACGAAACTCAACAGCTAGAAACTCTGTCGAGTCGCTGTTGTTAGAACTACCCTAGTTCGTAACAGTAAGAAGAGTTAATATACTTTCCATTAGAAGGCTTAATCATCAAACCAAAATAAGATTTGGTTTACTAAGCCCATCAATTACAGAACATTGTAATATTATATTCTCTAAGCTTGTCATCACTTAATTACCAGCAGTGGAGAATAAGTATTAAGATAATCAGTAACCATCCAGTTGCAAATAATCTACAGTGGTATGTAGATAGAACATAAGCATATTGAGGTACATACAAGATTTGTGATAGTGCAGACCTCTCCCTAGCCCTAACTCTCCTTCATGGTTAATTTTTAATATAACTCTTGTTATTATTGGTGATATTTGATCTGATCAAAATTTTCATTAGACAGCACAGAATTAATGTATCAAAAATATTAATTCTATCTGAGGATCAAAACTAAACTAATTCTTATATATGTAAAAAAAAGTTCATTGTTGACATCTGTCATATCCCATATATTCACGCTTCTCTTCCGGACTTCGGACCCTGAGATCCGGTCCGGTCCGATGTATAGATCCGCTTCCGATCCGATTTACGATAAGCTTTCTAATTCATTTCCTGTTTCATATAACGTTAAACACAGCCTATTCGGTATTTCCTCTTCCCGGTGTTTCGGTTATGCTTATTACCGGTATGATTACTGATCCGTTAACCTATGTCTCATTTCCGACTCGCGTTTGATAACCTTTGCACATGCTTCGTACATAGCCTCGGACCCTTGCTTACTGATACTTCCGTTATCCTCATAGTATATAAACTCGTGTATATGTCCTGTAGTACCTCAGTTCGAATATCATCTTAGTTTGTCCTCTTTCTGTCCTCCGGACTTGAGTTCTCCTTACTCTTGTCACTCTCCGAGACTTCGGATAGATTCCGATAGTCTATATCCTCGGCTCTACCTTCGGGTAGTCTTTACTCTGTTAGTTTCTAGTTCGGATACGTCCGGATTAGCCTTATACGCGTTTCCGATATCCAGAAGACTTCCGGATATACTACGAGACCCGTCCGGACCTTCGGACGCGTTATCGTTAGTACTTTGAAATAAGGGACAGTACTTGGGAAAGGGGCACAGCGTACGAGCTGAGGCCGAAGTCCTTCGGATCCGATCTTACGAGAGTACGACCTTAACAGTATATTCGAACTCACACCTTTCCAAGTACACTTACTCATATCATGGCTCCTACTAAAGTAAACCAAGCCGCTTTGCACGCTGTCGGACTTTCGTCCACCCGACGCGATCCGACATCCGTAGTTAACGCCTTCACCAGTTTCTCTCAGCGCCGTGTATCACGCGGTCCTGCTCAAAGTATTTCGCAACTCATGAATCGTCCGCATCCGGAAACCCCTACGCGCACTCCTGCTGGAGGTGATCCGGATGACGAAGGACCTCCGGACGATGAAGATACTCCTGGTGGAAACCCTCCGGATGACTTCGGAGGTGATCCGGATGATGAACCGGATGACAACGATGATGAATTTGACGGGTTAAACCCACAAGACCGTGTCATGCTTCGGCTTTCTCAAGCCATCGACAATCTCGCACGCAACAATCGTCGTCCGACCTCGTCCGAAGATTCTAAAGTCAAGATCCGTGAGCCCGATACTTTCGATGGCACTGAGCCTCGGAAGCTTCGTGCATTCTTCGTCCAATGCGAGCTCCACTTCCAAAGCAAACCCAAAGCCTTCCGTTCCGGACGGGCAAAAGTCAACTTCGCCCAATCCTACCTTAAGGGTATGGCACTCGAGTGGTTCGAACCGGATCTCCTAGCCGACGAGGACGATGATCGTCCGGATTGGATGGATGATTACTCCGCGTTCATGCTTGAACTCCAAACCAATTTCGGACCGCACGATCCGTCCGGAGATGCGGAAATGCAATTGGAGCAACTTCATATGCGTGACGGACAACGCATTAATAAATATGTTGTTGAATTTCAGCGTCTTGCTTCACAAGTCCGTGGCTGGGGTGACGGTGCCCTAAGACGCCAATTCTATAACGGACTTCCGGCTCGTATCAAAGACGAAATCAGTCGCATGGGTAAACCTTCCACCCTTTCCGAATACAAGATCCTTGCCCAGACTATCGACGCTCGATACTGGGAACGGAAGGGAGAAGTCGCCCGCGAAACTAAACCCACCACCTCCATTCCTCCTAAGCAAACCACGTCCGATCGGACGAATTCCAACTCGTCCGGACCTTCGAGGTACAAATCCGACAAACCCGCTACTTCCGCATCATCCTCCGTTTCTAAACCTCCGGACCTTACCTCCAAGTTAGGAAAGGACGGGAAGCTCACGTCCGAAGAACGTAAGAGACGGATGGATAACAAACTCTGTCTATTCTGCGGTGGACCCGGCCATTCGGCTCGGGAATGCACCAAGTCTACTTCGCGCGCTGCCAAAGGCCGCGCTGCAGTAGTAACTCCGGAAGACAAACCGGAGGCTTCGGATGAAGCAAAAAAATAGTCCGCAACCCTCCCGACTCCGCACGGGATGAGGGTTGTGTTGACTCTACCCGTGCAACGGAGCTACGTCTCAATGCTGTTTCTCTTTCCGATCCGAACTCTCTTTGTCCATACGTTTCTATTCCTACTTTTCCTGATATTTCTGATTTTCCTTCACTAATTGATTGTGGTTCCTCTCACTGTTTTATAGACTCTGATTTCGTCCGAAAAAATAAAATTCCTACATATCCGATATCTCCGCTTTCTCTCCGTTTGTTTGATGGTACTTGTAATAATATGATTTCCGAAGCTATAGATTTGCCTATCTGTTTTCCGTCCGGTGTAGTTACCTCCGATACGTTTTACGTTACTCCGTTGGATTCTTCTTGTTTTATCGTTCTTGGATATAGCTGGCTCACCCTACACAATCCGTTGATTGACTGGGTTTCGGGCAGCATCGATTTCCGAACGACTTCTCATGGAATGCCTTCGACACCTCCGACGTCGCTTCCGTCTCCGGATCCGCATCCTCCGATGGAAGATTTACCTCCTCCGACTACATCCGGAACCTCCGCTGATAAAACCATCCCCAACATTTCCTTGATCAATGCGGTTGCCTTTTGCCGGGCCTGCAAATTGGAAGGATCGGAACAGTTCAGCATCTACCTTCGTCCGACCGGTGTAGACCTCCGGTCCGCTTCCCTTTCATCCGATCCTCCGGACCTGTCCGGAATTCCTCCGGAATATCACGAATTCTCGGATGTGTTCGATAAGGGCAAAGCTAGCCAACTTCCTCCTCATTGTCCCTATGATCTCAAAATCGAGTTAGAGGAAGGAACTAGTCCGCCCCTCGGAACCATTTATTCTCTATCTGCAGTTGAGCTTGCAGCCCTCCGGAAGTTTCTTGATGAAAATATTTCCTCCGGACTCCTCCGTTCCTCATCCTCTTCTCACGGAGCTCCTGTCCTGTTTGTCAAGAAAAAGGATGGCTCCCTTCGCCTCTGTGTAGATTTCCGTGGACTTAACCAGATTACCAAGAAAGACCGATATCCGTTACCTCTCATTACCGACCTCCTAGACTCTCCGAGCCGCGCTAAAGTCTATACCAAAATCGACCTCCGATCCGCTTATCATCTCGTCCGGATAGCGGACGGAGACGAATGGAAGACCGCGTTCCGAACGCGTTATGGCTCATATGAATGGTTGGTAATGCCGGAAGGTCTCACTAACGCTCCGGCTGCATTCCAACGCTTTGTCAATAGCGTGTTTGCTGATATGCTGGATGTATGCGTTATCGTATATCTGGACGACATCCTCATCTATTCCCAAGACCTTGCATCCCATAAGGAACATGTCCGAGAAGTCCTTCTCCGTCTCCGAAAACATCGACTCTATGCTAAACCCGAAAAATGCGCGTTCCATACCACATCCGTTGAATACCTTGGTTACATCCTATCTCCGGACGGCTTGACCATGTCGTCCGAGAAGATCCAGTCCATCGTTGACTGGCCGGAACCTCGGAAAGTTAAGGATATTCAATCCTTCCTCGGATTCGCAAATTTCTATCGTCGATTCATTTTCAATTACTCGGACATCGTAGTTCCGCTCACCCGTCTTACCCGCAAGGGGGTTACTTGGGATTTTTCCGATGATTGTCGGAAGTCTTTTGAAACACTCAAGAAAGCTTTCACGTCCGCTCCGGTGCTTACGCACTGGATTCCGAATGTTCCGATAGTCGTAGAAACCGACGCCTCTGACTACGCTATAGCCGGAATACTTTCCATAGTATGTCCGGACTCAGAGCTTCGTCCGGTGGCATTTTATTCTCGGACGCTTACCGCTCCGGAACTCAACTACGACACTCACGATAAGGAACTTCTAGCCATCCATGAAGCTTTTCGGACGTGGCGACATTACCTTGAAGGCTCTGCCGAGCCGATAGACGTTGTCACGGACCATAAGAACCTTGAGTATTTCTCTACCACAAAACTCCTCTCTCGCCGTCAGGCCCGCTGGTCGGAATTCCTCCATCAGTTTAACCTAGTCATCCGTTTCCGTCCCGGAAAACTCGGAGCTAAACCGGATTCCCTTACTAGACGCTGGGACGTCTATCCCAAAGAGGGGGATAAGGACTACGCTCGAGTTAACCCTCACAATTTCCGTCCGGTATTCACTTCGGAACAGTTAGCTTCGTCCCTCCGAGCCTCAACTCTAGTAACTCCGGTTCTTAGGGCAGCCGTTCTGATTGATATCGACCAGCTCCGGAAAGACATCCTGACCGCACTTCCTAATGACCCTATCGCATCCGAACATCTTCCGGAACCTTCGGATCCGAGATGGACGGTGGACGATAGTGGTTTCCTCCGCTGCGACAACCGTATATATGTTCCGGAATCTAATAATCTCCGTCTTCGCGTCCTCCAGAATACTCATGATCATCCGTTGTCCGGACACTTCGGACAGAACCGGACGCTAGATATCATCCGACGCGAGTACACTTGGCCAGGAATCCGTACCTATGTCAAAGACTACGTCAAGTCTTGTACTTCCTGCGGCCGAGCTAAGGTTCCGAGACACAAACCTTACGGATTGCTCAAGCAGTTACCCATACCGGAAAAGCCTTGGAATTCTATATCCATGGATTTCATCGAGCACCTTCCGGACTCATCCGGCTTTACAGCCATCCTCGTCGTAATCGACCGTCTATCCAAACAAGCTATATTCATCCCTACCCACGACACCATTACCTCTCCGGATCTCGCTCGTCTATTCGTCCTCCACGTGTTTTCCAAGCACGGAGTTCCATCCCATGTCACTTCGGACCGAGGAACAGAATTCGTATCGCATTTCTTCCGGTCCTTAGGAAAAGCATTAGATATGGTCCTCCACTTCACGTCCGGATATCATCCGGAAGGAGACGGACAAACCGAACGAGCGAACCAAACCCTTGAACAATACCTCCGGATATACTGCAACTATCAGCAGGATAACTGGTCGGAACTACTTCCCTTGGCAGAATTCGCTTATAACAACGCTCCGAGTGCTACTACCGGAGTATCACCCTTCTTCGCCAATAAGGGATATCATCCGAACCTATCCGTTCATCCGGAACGTGACCTCTCATCCGCCCGCGCACGAGACTATGCAGTAGACCTTGACGAACTCCATCAGTTCCTCCGAGAAGAAATGGCCCACGCACAAGAAAGATATCAAGGACCTGCGGACGCCAAACGGAAACCTGCTCCGGATATGAAAATCGGAGATCCGGTCTTCGTCAAAGCAAAATACTTCCGATCCACCCGTCCGTCCAAGAAACTCTCGGAAAAGAACTTAGGTCCGTTCGAAATCATAGCTCGTCCGGGTACGCATTCTTTCACCATCCGACTTCCGGATTCCATGCGCTCCGTACACCCAGTTTTCCATGTCTCGCAATTAGAACCAGCCACACTCAATACCATTCCTAATCGTATCCAATCGCCTCCGCCTCCGGTCGAAGTCGACGGAGAACCCGAATATGAGATATCCGAAGTTTTGGACTCAAAATTAGACCGTCGGAGAAGACAATGTCAACTCCTATACCTCGTCCGATGGTCCGGATATGAAGGAACGGACGAGGAGACTTCATGGTTACTTGCTACGGAGCTCGGTAACGCATCCGAACTAGTTTCGGACTTCCACGCTGCATATCCGAACAAACCCGGTCCTATTCAACTTTGAAGTACATAGTGTGCATACGAAATACAAGTACATTTAGAGAAGAAGCATAAACGGACCAGAAATTCCTACATCTCCATAGACCCATCCGCCTCTCCGGATCCGCCTGCATCACTTCCGGACGCCCTTTCCATCACCTCATCTTCCTCCTCCGGACCCGGAGACGTCCGAAATCCCTTCCGAATATGTCCGAACAACATGGCTTGAAATTCCCTCTGTTGCTGAAGGAACAGCTCAATTCCGGAGCTCATCCGGTCCGCTGCAGCCCTGCTGCCTTCCGCCGCCTGAATACTTCTCTCCAAAAGGGTGTTAGTCCTAGCCAGCTCCGCCACTATACTGTTGGCTGCGGCCACCCAAGCCTGATCATCGTATTCCGTCTCCATCTCCTCCGGATCTTCAGGAGTCGGACTCTTCTGACGTTTCTTACCTTTACCTTTCGGAGATGGAGATCCGGCAGCATGCTTCCTCTTCTTGCCCTTGGGCACCTTGACAGTTCCGGGTCGTCCGGGGCACGTAGCCTTGTCCTTCCGGCAGATATCGCAAGACTTGACCTATCCGGACGTCAAAACACTCGGATCCGAAAAAAAAAACACGGATTAACTCACCAGAGCATTGCTCTCCGCATCCGTCCAAAGGCAAGTCCGGCCTCTGTCGCTGCAACGCTTGCAGGATCCGTCCTTGTCAGCGGAAATGGCACGAGACTTTTCATCCGTCAGGCAAAGCCATCATAACCATCCGAAACTCACCATTTCCTCTACTATCTCCCTGCGCCGTTTGTTTTCTGCCTCCACCCGAATTTCGGACTCTCGAATCCTCTTAAGATCCTCCTGAATCTTCCGTTCCTCTTCACGCTTCCGCTCCGCCTCCTGACGCTTCCGAATCTCCTCCTCCTCCTTCCGAGCCGCAGCTTCAGCGTCCGCTAGTTGCTGTTGAAGCTCCAGCAGTTTCTGCTTAGCAGTCTTCTGAGATCCGGAGGTGTTGCCAGACATTTTCGATAGAGCGTTATAGAGAGTAAAAAGTGGGAAAGGAAGAATCATCCTGGGACGTCCGCCCTTGAGTATACCTGTCCGATTCCGAACTCAGACGCTTCTCCATCATCTCGCGATAATCTCGTCCGGTCCGGACCGATGGTTCTTGTGCCTCTAGGGATCGGCCCTAAGGGGGGGATACTGTCATATCCCATATATTCACGCTTCTCTTCCGGACTTCGGACCCTGAGATCCGGTCCGGTCCGATGTATAGATCCGCTTCCGATCCGATTTACGATAAGCTTTCTAATTCATTTCCTGTTTCATATAACGTTAAACACAGCCTATTCGGTATTTCCTCTTCCCGGTGTTTCGGTTATGCTTATTACCGGTATGATTACTGATCCGTTAACCTATGTCTCATTTCCGACTCGCGTTTGATAACCTTTGCACATGCTTCGTACATAGCCTCGGACCCTTGCTTACTGATACTTCCGTTATCCTCATAGTATATAAACTCGTGTATATGTCCTGTAGTACCTCAGTTCGAATATCATCTTAGTTTGTCCTCTTTCTGTCCTCCGGACTTGAGTTCTCCTTACTCTTGTCACTCTCCGAGACTTCGGATAGATTCCGATAGTCTATATCCTCGGCTCTACCTTCGGGTAGTCTTTACTCTGTTAGTTTCTAGTTCGGATACGTCCGGATTAGCCTTATACGCGTTTCCGATATCCGGAAGACTTCCGGATATACTACGAGACCCGTCCGGACCTTCGGACGCGTTATCGTTAGTACTTTGAAATAAGGGACAGTACTTGGGAAAGGGGCACAGCGTACGAGCTGAGGCCGAAGTCCTTCGGATCCGATCTTACGAGAGTACGACCTTAACATAGAGCTAGGGAACAAAAGTTGAAACCTGCAGAATATTACTAGTTCTCTATCTTTTCTGAGATACAGTGATAATAAAATACAAAAGGTGCTATAATGATAGAGGGGTACATATTATTTGCCCCTCCAATAAACACTGTTAGAGGTAATGTTAAGACTGTGCACAAAGGGTAGGACTGATTTTGAGGGGCTTGGCTTTAGCTTGTGTGCTGCGCCCCTTACCCAAGTATGTGCCCTTAATTTCAGATTGATGTTCGGAGAAAGTCCAAGGATGTCCTTTGGACATTGAAAGGGGCGCGGGAAACTTCGGAAGGACTTTCTGGATGGGTGCAAGTAACTTCCAGATGAGTGTGGGAAAGTTCTGGAGGAGCTTCTGGAAATTACAAATGAGGTTTCGTCCTGATACAAGAGTTTATATACTAAGTGACTATCAGAAAGATCAATAAGCAAAGGTCCAAGGCTATGTATGAAGCATAGGTTAATGAATCAGTAAGCATACCGGTAGTAAGTGTAACTGAGATAGCATCATATACATATATCAGATAGGAAACAGATTTTTACATCAGATCAGATCAGATCAGATATGGTCCGGATGAAATGCATGGATATATGGGATATGACATTAGGGCGATGGGACAAAGGGTGAATGATGCAGGCTAGCTGCAGAGGTATGGAGGTCCAATGTATAGAGATACAGGGGTCCAGAGGTCCAGATGAAGCATGGGAACATTGTCGGATGTAGGTCCGGAATACGGGATATGACAGATAACTAGATTCTTTTATATTTAGCCACTTTCAAATATTACAAAGATCAAATAAAGGTTATTGATAAGTACATATAATGCAATACTGCTAGTAACTCTGGGCCTAGTAATAATAACAAGTCTCTAGGTTTTATATTGCTAGAGTCCTTTGATCTTTGTATTCAAAGTTCCATTACCTATTCTCACACTCATGACCTCTTCTGACTAAAAAGTAGCAAAGCTTGCATAAAGTCTGGATATACCCTACTAAAGTTCAAAATTGACAGCTGCTACACAGATTATTAACTTTAACTCTAATTGACAAAGGCCACCTGTAAGCTGATAAAAAAGAATAATATTTCATCACTAGTCTTTAGGAAAAACTTCATAGGACATTGTAGGTTTACACCTCAGAGTGGTGCTATAGGTTCCAAACTGATATCTTTATGTTGTAGGTCATGCTACACCTAGTCTGCTATACTTAGTGAGACAAGTGTGTTTGACCCTAAAGGGGAAGCTAGTGCAGCAAAGGTCTAGAAATGACACAGGAGGTGCTTAACAGCAAGATTAACATTATTTTAAGCTGTTATTTCAAAGACAATAGATGGAAAATACAGCATTATCCTTAAAGGAACATGTTTAATTTCTGCATCATGTCCTACACACAGAACATCATTGAAACATGAATGACTTTTTTTCAATGTTTTGATAGGAAAAATGAGGGGAAATTTCTATCTTCTCAATCAATGTTTTTTGGATGTTTGGTGGAGGAACATGGGAAAATGCCTGCAGTGATGGAAAACACACTCATGACTAACATGATGTATATTCATGTGTCAATTCTTCCACTATACATCAACATTTATGATTTTGTACTTTGAGTAATACTATCACACATCACAACATGCTCCTAGATTGTCTAATGTTGAATCAAAGCTATTGGTGGAGTGTCTTGAAGAGCCTACCCTCAATTACACTGGGGATGTGCATGTTAAATTTCTGTTGTCATTCAAGAATATTTTCTGTTACATTGAATGACTACAATGCCATTCAAATTGGACCTTGATCTCACTATCAGCATCCTTAGAAAGAATGTTCCACGATCAAGCCCATCCATCATGTGGAAGAATAGGCATAAGACTGTTCTTTCAACAGTTTATAATGAATTCATGCTTAATATATGTGAGTATGTTGACATACCACTGGTCAAATACATGGCTAAATTAAATCCATCTGAATCCACTTTGAACCATGTCCTCTATCTTTTGGACGATACACTTCACACTCTTGATGTCATACCAATTGTTACTCAAGCACTTTCTATTGACCAATATGTCATTATTACTGGTGTACCATACATCAAACCTCGAGATGCACTTACAACTGAATATCTCAATGAACAATTCAAAAATTTACTATTAAGACTTGTAGTGATTTTTGGTATAAATTATTTGGCATTCTTATTTTTATATTCATGAATGAATATCATAGATATGGAGGCACAATATGATGATCACACCAACCCTATCATGTTCAGTAACATACATTCCTTTATGGAATCCATGAATAATGGCAAGAAGATACAAAGCATCCTGGATATACTGCTTATGCAGACTACTTTACTCCAATTTCTCAAGCAAGTCATAACATTCCTCTGACCATGATACATTTCTAATGAATAAATTAAGCAACCTTGATCATGGCCTTATTCATGGTTGAAATGAAACAAGTACCTGCATTAAAATATGGTCTAAGATTCATCCTCAGAATTTTACCTTGAAAGAATAGGAACTACTTAGCCATGTGGGTTTTTCATCTTATCCTTATCACAATGCAGAAGGTACATTAACTTAGATTGAGATGGAGTATGAGGTAAAGCTTTGGGCAATATTCCATTTGAAAAGTGGAAGTGGCAATCACATTCAACTTTAGCATCTCTCTATTAGATTTGCAGATTATAACACACAAGGAATAGATTCACAATAACTGTTATGGTGAGGTTATGGCACTATATCCTGTAAGTTCTGTAAAATATGTGACATTCATCGCTGACACTTAGGTGAATAAGGATCCTTCCTCCTGGAATTGTGCATGTGGTTTACACACTGGTACCATCATTTTGTACTGGAGGGCATTTTTACCATTATTCCTGTATGCACCTCACTCAAGTATCATACTATGTTAACACTAAGGTCACCAAGACATCCACCAACCAAGATATGGAGCATGCATTGGAGACATTATGTTGAATAATGATTGCACTTCCATATCTCTCCCTTAGGAATAGTCTATATTTATGTGCAATTTGTGTTTTGAGAAAATTGAGCACACTAATGGATGATGTTATTAAAGTAGCTTATAAAAAACCAACACAAAAAGAACAACTCACCTAATTATATCCTGTACAATTTTCATGCATGGTGATATGAGAAGGATCATGTGGAGATGCTGGTAGGCTTGAAGTGAGTCCAGGAAGAGAAGAGGCTGATTGTATCCAAGAGGCTCATGAAAGATAAAGAGATGGAGGCAAAAAGGAACTAAAATGTGACAAATAAAGATACAGATATATCAAATATCTGAGAGAGCATCATGCCTGCTCATGCACAGGCAGTAGCAAATAATAGCACAATTCTTGAGCTAGCTCTAGTCACATAGTCAGATTATGAGTTAGTGACTAGATATGCAGAAAAGTGTGTACCTAAGTATCTACTCTGTAGCAACAAACTTAGCATCATAATGATTGAAATATGGAATAAATACAGAGCAGTAGCCTAAGGAATCAGGCAAATTAGACAGGTATTGATGACCTGCACAGTCATAATCAACCCAATATTGGTAAATGAGATACATAACATCCTACCATCATTTTGAGTTCGACATTCTGCATCGTCTGACCCCCCACATACTATTGCAGTAGCTCTAAGATTGGCTGTTCATTAGATGCAAGTATAGGTGTGATATTAAAACATACAATAAAACTACTCATAGGGACTACATACTATATTGCTTTTTATAGGACAGAACATGTTAATTCAGAACAGCTTTGAGGTAAGATAAACCTACATAACCTATTTCTGATATACATCCACTTTGAGCCAGGTACTGAGGAATGTGACAGAATTGGATGTATTCTAGCAAAGGGCTCAAGGTCAAAAGGATAGAAACATGCTGATTCTTATCATGGGGATATGAATACCAGAAAGGCACATTTTTGGGATAAGCATTCTTATCGAGAACAAGTAAGAAATATAGGCAATATGAAGTAATTATGATACAGGAGAGTGCTTATGTGCATTCCTATCCTTCTCTGCCTCTCAACATAGGACATTCAAAGTATCATTTGGTCACTGCCATAATGAGGTTGAGCATCTCTGTTTTCTTGTTGTATCAGCATATACTTTAACCAATTATGGAACCACTGCTAGACACACCTGAGTAACTGTTAAATGTAATGAGCATGGCAGGTGACTAAGCTGAGTAAAGAGATGGAGTCTTCGTGACATACCAAGCAAAAGACTCCTTGACATGCAGTGTATATGTGCTGAAAAGAGACACTCTAAGATTGTAGAAGTGGAGGCACCAATTTGACTATATCATTCAAAATATCTCCTAGTACAATGTGACAAGATGTCTCAAAGACACTCTGGTGGAAAGTCAAATTTTTTTGGTGAAAATACAATTTGTTCAACATGTCAAATGTAACTATAAACATCAACAAGGGCATCAGTGGTCTAATCTAAGTGGTGCCAATTTGCTATCAGATGCTTTGGTATTTCATGATAAAGATGGACAACAATGAAGAAAGCTTAGTCATACACATGTCACCAGTTAGCCACTGACCAACAATATCTGGCACTCACATAGTTAGCTACCTAAGTATGTGATTGTGAAGGAAGTGTGTGATCAATTAACTATTTGTTGACAATGTCTTTTGAGCTATGGTGCAGGATAACTGCAGAGTGTCCAGTAGCATTTGAGACCAAAATTTCATATTTGGTCCTCTTAGCCTTGATTCAGTGTAGTCAATCCTTGCGCTGTACCTTTCCATTTGATGTCATTGCTGTTCCAGACTTTAATCTCTTCCTTGATCTTAGTTCCTCCTTAGAGACATCATTCACAAGTCTTAGCTGAGACCAATGTGCATTTTTTCTTAATTCTTGTCATGCTCAAACCTTGATCTAAGTGTGCCAGCCATACATATGTCAGAATCTGCATTAGTCTATATGCATCAATGATACTAATGCAAAGCAACAACTCAGTTATGTTGGGGAACAAAACTAGATTCACAAGTACCTAACATGAAGCAACAACTAATATACATCAGTGTGAGTCTGTATGAATGAATATACTACATACCTCAGTTATGTTGGGGAACAAAACTGAGGTGTCAATGGAGTCGAGACGACGATGTAAGTAGTGGCAAGAAACACTTAGGTAACGACACCAGAGGATTAACGTGCAGATGTGCCATAAGGTGCAAGAAGCTAAGAAGACATCGTACAGTGTGGTACCAGCCTTGGACAGTGTGGTGCCGAAGGTGAACAAGATAAAAGATACGAGATAACGTGAAAAAGGAAATATGATGTCAACACAGTCATGGCAATAATCTGACTTGTATAATATCCAAATCTCATAAGAGTATTGTGCTAGAGTGCTTGAAACTATTTGACTTTATTCCTCAGCAATGCTGGCAAATGTTTGTCAACTCATCCACAGTGATAGGACATATAATACACAGACATTCATGAAAGTGCTCACGAGATGCTGCTATGCATGAACCAAAACCATCTTTGTGCAGATTGATCAATACAGCTGGCAATTGTTTTGCCTGTAGCTAAGTTTCCAGTCACTTCAAAGGCATGTTTAATCAGCAGCTGCTTACTTTTAATATGCATTTTTAGCTCCTGCACTATAATGGGATAGGTGCACCTTGCTATGCACAAACTTGATAAAAACACATGTGATATATGTAACTCCAGACATACATACCTCAGTTTTGTCTTTATCACAATTGCTTGACTACCTTTTGTTGCCTCCTAGTGATTTATTACCTGTCATGTGGGATGTATAATTGTGTAATTCAGATAGGTGAGCAACACATCATTACTAAAATGTCTTAAGTGAACCAGGAAAAACAGCAATGCTGATTTCAACTTTGTTGATCAAGGTATTGACACACCTACTACATGAGGGATGAGTTAAGTTTTTCCATCTCCTCTATTCTCATTGGTGTGCTAAAGGAGCTCAGGTTGCATATCAGAGAGTAGATGTGAAGTTTCAATGGATAACTATGAAGCACATCTAAATGTTTCTGGATGATAGTGGCAATGGTGTTGATTTTCTTTAGAAGGTGAGAATGCTGAGGGCACTCGTCTCATCTGATTCCAAATCTAATACCTTTGTCTCTTGTTCGAGTCTATTGGCAAAACACTCTAGAACATTAAAACATAATTGAGTTGGTTCATGAGCAATGGAATGGAAGTGAGGTGAACAGTGAAAGAAGTAAAGAGGTGGACTGTCTGTCTCTCCATGATGTTTAAGATAATGAACAAAAAAGAGTGATAATGATGAAAATATTTGTCAGTTAAGTTGGAACAAAATAAGAATATTCAGAGACATCATTGAAAATATCATGAGGACAAAATCAGCTATTGATCACACCAGAAACTGTGCAAGGCTCATTGACTAAGAAAACCCTGATATGATAATTATGATCACTATACAAAATATTATGCACATATGATACTCACATATTTTTATATACAAGGTATGAGATTAGTATTACAATTTGTGTCCAGCTCTGTCAATTAGTGGTTTGATGGAGATATGCATATGGGTACTTGAGATAAGGAAATAGCAATATTTCATGCTAAACAAGTGAGACAAGACAAAGAAGTGAAAAACACAAGAATGTAATGTGGCAGCAATGAATGACTTGACAAGGGAATGACAACCTATAAACTTGTTGATAGAGACAGGTACATTTTTAACCTATAAAACCTAATATTGCTGGTCATTGTGAGACATCTGAAAAATCTGAACATGAAAGACTTGTAAATACCACAAATGGCTATCCAAACCTTATTCTACAAGTTTCAACAATGCAATCAAACTTCAATGGGAATTAAGGAGCATGAGAATATCATGTGATGTGAAGTCCATAAATTTTCCTTGTACAAAAATTTGTATATATCAGGAAGACTCACATGTTGTAATCAGGATGGACTTTGAACACTCTAAGATCATTTCAAATTGATTTATATAATCATAAAACAGTAGGAATATCCTTTCATATACCAGTATTTACATAATATCAAGATATATGAGTTTGGAGGGGGAGGAGGACTCTGCATATCTTAACAACCTAATTTTTCCTCACAAAACTGGCTTTACTGTTTTGTTCAGAGGCACCAAGAGCCTTCAGTAAAAATACTCTTGTAGCCTTAGCAACACATGCAAAGCTTAGAAAAATCAATCTTTAAGGGGGGGGGTATGAGGTAAACTCACATATCATATTCCATATCAGTTTAGAGCACTCTGGAACTATCTCTAATCTATTTGTATGATCATTAAACACTAGGAACATCCTTTAGTATGTTAGTATGGACATGAAACCATGCCTCTTAGTGGAGTAGGTAGAGGGAGGGGGCACCATGACTCTGAAACATGACTTTTTCATACAAAATCAGCATTGTCATCAGATTCATATCAGGCAATAACCTCTGCATCAAGTCCTATTTGAATCTAGGCAAGTTAAATGAAGGCTGAAAAAAATCAATCATTGGGTGAGGCAGCATGACAGGGGTGACACTGCTTACATAAGCAAAAGTGGTGGACTTGGATACACTTACAACAAGACTTTGCAAGATTACATTTCTGTTGCTGCTGAATATATATGGATCAATCACCTTGATAAGATTTTTTAGTTTGAAAAACCTTAGGAAAGGTCTTTACAGTATCAGGTTTGAGTTAAATTCAAGCACAGCAAAATATGTCAGATTAAGGAAGGAATGGAGACCTTGCATATCTCAAGAACATGATTTTTTCTGACAAGTCAGGCTTTACCATTATGTCCAGAAGGGTCACAATCTCTCATAAAAAATGCTCTTGGAGTCCTGGCAAGTCATGGGAAGGCTACAAAATTCAATCTTTGTGGGAGGTATGAGGTAAACTAGCATATTTTGATTCAAACAGACTGGAAATACTCTTGTACACTCTGCAAGCATTTCCCGGAGTCTGAAAACACCAGAAAAATACTTTGGTATATTATTATCTACTATAATATCAAGATATATGAAACAGGAGAAGAGAAGGGGACCCTAGGTATCTCAAGAAGCTAATTTGTTCTGGGAAAGCTGGCTCTAACATTATCTTTAGAGGGTTCAATAACTGAAATATTGAATTCTAGATGAAGCCAGGCAAGTCATATGAAGGCTGTAAAATTGATATTTGAGGGAGGCTGTAAAGACAGGGGTGGTTAACTTTGGAATCTGATTTTTTAAGGCAAAACTGGCTCTAAAATCATGTTCAGAGTGTTCAATAACCTCAAAATCAAGTTTAAGCTGAACTCCAGCAAGTAATATGAAGGCTGGAAAAATCAATCTTAGGAACAGATCGCACTGTTTATATAAGCAAAAATGTGGTCATCTCATAGAGGTGGCGAATGACTACTTTGTATTCCAATAACTTTCACATTTTTGGCTTCACCTTACATTGTAGTTGCATTTCTAATAAAAGTGACCAGTTAATTGTTGCTCCTACTGGCTTGGATAATATCTGTCATATCCTACATTCCGGACCCAGACCTATCACACAAATCATTTCCAGACTTCCAGATCCAGCTGACTCCTATCTTCCTTATCTTTTTCCTTCTCAGTTAGCCCCTGTCTCCAGACATCCGGTTATACCTATAACTGGCTGTACTTAATTTCTGTCCCTTCCTCATTTCTGTTTTCATTTAATTGAGTTTCAATAGACTAGTGTTAGGCATTCCACATGCTCCATCCATAGCCTCGCACTGTGCTGACTGATTCTCTGTTATGTCCTCAGTAGTATATAAGCCCTGTGGATTCTCTGTATTTCCTTAGTTTGAATATTATCTTAGACTCTACTCATTCCCTCCTTCATCCAACTTGAGTTTCTCCTCTTGTTGTCCCCTGATAGTCTTAGGATCGACTCCTATAGACTTATCACCTCCACCTCTAACTCTGGTAGTCCTCCACTGTTTCTTTTCTAGTTTGGACATCATCTAGATTTAGTCTTATCACTCGTTCCTGAACGTCCGCCAGAATTCCCACACATTGGACATCATCTGCTAGCCTTCGGAAGTTAGAGGCATATACTTGGGTAAGGGGTGCAGCATACAAGCTGAAGCCAAGCCCTTCACATTTGACCCTTAAGCATGTTCTTAACAGTATATTAAAACTCACACCTTACTGAGTATGCTTACATCTGATTTCATGGCACCTACACAGGCTCAGACCATTCTCCACACAGGATGTTCAGTAACTGCCCAATGTGACTCTACTCTCGTAGTCAATGCTTTCACTAGCTTCTCGCAGTACCGTGCCAGTATGCAAGGCCCTGCCTCCAGCATCTTGCAACTCATGAATCGCCCACATCTGTCTACTCCCACACTCACACCTGCTGGAAATCTTCTGAACAATGAAGTTCCCCTAGGCAGAAACTCATCAGAAGATGATGGGGGAGATCTAGATGATGAGCCTCTGGAAGACCTGACTGACAATGAAAATGAAGGTCTAGGTCTGCAGAACTTGGTCTTCCTCCACCTATCCTAAGCTATCAATAACCTGGCATGTAACAACTGCCGATCCTCTGCCTCTGGTAACTCTAAAGTCAAAGTCCAAGAACCAGCTACCTTTGACAGCACTGAGCCCCAGAAGCTCCAGACATTCTTTGTTTAATGTGAGCTTAACTTCCAAGCTAAGCCAAAGTCTTTCTGTACCAGCCAGACCAAGGTCAGCTTTGCGCAATCATACCTCAAGGGCATGGCCCTTGAATGGTTTGAGCCGGACCTCCTTTTGGATGATCTCACCAATCGTCCGGACTAGATGGATGACTACTCTGAGTTCATGTTAGAACTCCAAACTAACTTCAGACCTCATAACCTAGTCAGAGAGGTGGAAATGCAGCTGGAACAGCTCTACATGCATGATGGACAGCACATCAACAAGTATATTGTGGAGTTCCAATGGCTAGCTTCCCAAGTCCAAGGTTGAGGCAATGGAGCTTTGCACCATCAGTTCTATAATGGACTTCTGGCTCGCATCAAGGACAAAATCAGTTGTCAAGGAAAACCCACTACACTTTCCCAATACAAACTCTCACCCAGACTATCGATGCTCAATACTGGGAATGCAAGGGAGAAGTCTCCCACAAAACCAAACTCTCTACATCCACCCCTCCTGCTAACCAGTCAGCTTTGACCTCCGACCAGAAATAATACTCTGGCAAGAAATCTAGAAATGCCTTGGCTTCCTCCTTCACCAAACTTCTGGACTTATCATCCAAGCTTGGAAAAGACAGTAAACTCACCTCAGAGGAACATCAGAGGCGCATGGAAAAGAAGCTCTGCCTCTTCTGTGGCAGACCCGGTCATACTGCCCAGAACTGCTTGACTCTGTCCGGGACGAGGGTTGCATTGACTCAACCTATGCAATGGAGCTATGTCTCAATGCTATTTCCCTTTCTGATCTGAATTCTCTAGTACCATATGTTTCCATTTCCACTTTTTCTGATATCTCTCTGTTCCCAGCTCTTGTAGATTGTGGTTCCTCTCATTGTTTTATAAAAAGCAAACTAATCCGAGAAAATAACATTCCTACTTATGCAATTCCTCTGCTTCTGCTCCATTTGTTTGATGGTACTTCTAACACCACTATTACCAAGGCTATAGATTTACCAATTTGTTTTCCGACCAGCATGGTTACCTCCGAAACATTTTATGTTACTCCATTGGACTCATCCTATTCCATCATTCTAGGATATAGCTGGCTCACCCAACATAATCCATTGATTGACTGGGTAAAGGGCAGCATCAATTTCCGTCCAATTCCTCATGGAGTGCCTCTGACCCCTCTGACCTCGCTTCCAGTGGAAATCTCATCCATAACTCCGCCAAGTCCCTTTGCTGATAATGCTGTTCCCAATATTTCCCTAATCAATGGCAGTCACCTTTTGCCGGGCCTGCAAGTTAGAGGGATCGGTCCAGTTCAGTATTTTCATTCATCCCTCTGGTGTCAATCTCTGCTCTGCTACACTCTCCTCTGAACCTCCAAACTTGTCCCAAATCCCTTCAGAATATCATGAGTACATGGATGTCTTTGATAAGGGAAAAGCCAGACAGCTCCCTTCCCATTGTCCCCATGATCCCAAGATCAATTTGGAAGAAGGAGCAGCTCCGCCCCTTGGCAACATCTATTCCTGTTCCCCAGTCAAGCTTGCAGCTCTTTACAAATTCCTTGATGAGAATATTGCAACCAGACTTCTTTGTTCCTCATCCTCTCCCCATGGAGCCCCTGTCCTTTTCATTAAAAA
Source organism: Suillus fuscotomentosus (assembly GCF_016647785.1). Taxonomy (NCBI): domain Eukaryota; kingdom Fungi; phylum Basidiomycota; class Agaricomycetes; order Boletales; family Suillaceae; genus Suillus; species Suillus fuscotomentosus. The sequence goes on along the minus strand of NW_024539679.1, from coordinate 5,295 downwards.
GAAAGATGGCTCCCTACATCTCTGTATAGATTTCCAAGGCCTCAATAAAATCACAAAGAAAGACTGCTACCTGCTTCCCCTCATTTCTAACCTTCTCAATTCTCTGAGCTGTGCAAAATTTTACACTAAAATCAACCTCCAGTCTGCTTATCACCTAGTCCAGATAGTGGAAGGAGACAAGTGGAAAACTGCTTTCTGAATGCGCTATGGCTCATATGAATGGTTGGTTATGCCTGAGGGTCTCACCAATGCTCCGGCAGCTTTCCAATGCTTTGTCAATACCATCTTTGCTGATATGCTTGATATATGTGTTATTGTGTACCTCAATGACATCCTCATTTATTCCCAAAACCTTGCATCCCATAAGCAACATGTCCTTGAAGTCTTCCAATGCCTCCAGAAGTATTGTCTATATGCTAAACCGGAGAAGTACAAATTCCATTCCAACTATATAAAATACCTCAGCTACCTCCCATCTCCAGCCGGCCTTACCATGTCCTCTGACAAAGTCCAGACTATCTGTGACTGCTGGAACCCTGGGAAGTTAAGGATATTTGATCATTCCTTGGATTTGCCAATTTCTACCATCACTTCATTTTCAACTACTCAGACATTGTAGTTCCCCTTACACAGTAGGACATGGTACGTGTTAAGACCATGCACAAAGGGTAGGACTGATTCTGAGGGGCTTGGCTTCAGCTCGTGCGCTGCGCCCCTTACCCGAGTATGTGCCCTGAATTTCAGATTGGTGTCCGAGGAAAGTCCAAAGACGTCCAAATGACATCCGAAGGCGCGGGAAACTTCGGAAGGACTTTCCGGACGGGTGCAAGTAACTTCCGGATGAGTGTGGGAAAGTTCCGGAGGAACTTCCGGAAATTACGATGAGGTTTCGTCCTGATACGGATATGTATAATGGCTACTCAGGACTTGTCCTGAGTAGAAGTAAACAGAGGAAAGGCTGCAAGGACAAAGTCCGAAGCAGAATAGGTCCGGAGGACCGCGGGAAAGATCCGGATGAACTTCCGGAAACTACGGAGGATTGGATGAGCGGATGAGCGGAGTATCGGATAAGCAGAGCTCCAGCCTAGGGAGAAACTCCCTAGGCCTGAGATGGATATCAACTAAGTTGGAAGACTAGAACTGATATGAGGACTTAGAGTGAAGACTAGTGCGAGGACTAATATGATATTCAGACTGAGGTACTACAAGACATATACACGAGTTTATATACTAAGAGAAATAACGGAAGGACCAATAAGCAGAGTCCGAGGCTATGTACGAAGCATATGCAAAGGTTGACAAACGCGAGTCGGAAATGAACATAGGTTAACAGATCAGTAAGCATACCAGTAATAGATATAACCGAGGTACCGGTAACAAGGAATACCGGATAGGCTGTGTTAACGTTATATGCACAGGAAATGAATCAAGAAGCTTATCGTATATCGGATAGGAAATGTATCTATATGTCGGATAGGATCGGATCGGACTGGATCGGATGTGGTCCGGATGAGATGCGTGGATATGCAAGATATAATATTAGGGCAATGGGACAAGGGTGAACGATGCAGGCTAGCTGCGAAGGTAAAGGGATCTGGATGTGGATGTGCGGAGGTGCAGGGATCCGGATGGATAGAGGACTGCAGACATGGATAGGATATCCGAAGGTCCGGATGAGGCGTGGGAATATTATCGGATGTAGGTCCGGAATACGGGATATGACAGTACAGAGGATTTTGGTGGGGTCAGTGCAGACTTTGCTGTACATCTTAGTACCAAAGGTCTGTCTGCTCCTGCCGGCCCTACCCAGTGCCATGTTACAGCATCCCCTGATCTCCTTGTCGCCTTGTATCTAGTCATACTCACCACCTTCTTGCAGGCCACAGATATCATATGCACACTTTTGGATTGTGTACTACCTTTCTCAGTGCCCATCACCACCATTCTAGTATGATTTTCTTCTTCTGTTAGTCCAGATCAAAGCTTATTGTTACCCACAAACTGACTGCCTCAGCCCATCTTGCAGTCTTTTAAATAGTGACAATGGTGGCTCTCTCATATAAGCTGGTGTTCGTTTGACATATCTCACACTTACACCAGTGTTTTTTTAGTTTAGTTTTGTTCCTTCACAGTCCTGCCAAACCTAATGTGACCCCCATCCCATTCCCATGACACCTATTCCCACTGTAGCACTTGGGTCAGTGCTGGGCACATATGTCAATTTCACATATTACATTCCTCAATACTCCTTTGATCTTCTGAGAGTTCTGTGTGTTCACCTAAGTCATCCAAAGGTTGTCCATCCCTTTCTGAGGCCTGTTTAACACTTCTAATTGTTAAGAATGTGCTCAAGGGTCGAATCTGAAGGGCTTGGCTTCAGCTTGTGTGCTGTGCCCCTTACCCGAGTATGTGCCCCTAACTTCTGAAGGCTGTTGAACGATGTCTGAAGGTTACCGGACGATGTCTGGAGGGCGTCAGGCAATGTCTGGAGTCCAATGTCCAATGTGCAGGAATTCTGGTGGATGTTCAGGAACAAGATATAAGACTAGTCCGGACAAAGTCTGAACTAGAAAGGAAACAGCAGAGGACTACCAGAGGTAGAGGCAGAGGTGACAAGTCTATAGGAGTCAATCCTAAGACGAGCGGAGGACAACGAGAGGGAACTCAAGTCAGACGGAGGAGGGAATGAGCAGAGTCTAAGATAATATTTGAACTAAGGAAGTACAAAGATTCTACAGGGTTTATATACTACTAAGGACTTATTGGAGAAATGAGACATGCAGTCCGAAGCTATGCAAGGCTGTGGATGGAGCATATAGAAAAGTCAAACACTAGTCTATTGGAAAATAGTAAATGAAGCTGGAGATTAGAATAGAGGAAAATAAAGGCAGAAATGAAATGAGGTATGGAAAATGATTTATAGTCTAACTGGAGTAGGAACGTACAAAGGGATAAGGCACGGAAGTTAGATGCGGGTCAGATCCAGACATCTGGAAATGATGTCTGTGATAGGTCCAGGTTCAGAACACAGGATATGACACTAATCCTCCATACCATGTCCCATCTGTGTCCATTTGACTTCACTGGTGCATTTTCACTTTGTTTATCTGATATTGATTATGTCTTAGGGGCACATACATCATCAGTCTGTTTAAAGCTTAGTTAATATGTATAGCTGCACACCTCGTGCACTATTACATGCATATCTTGTAGTGGCTTGCCTTGAGTCTTATTACATTTTAAATAGCTCAACTTACTACTGTTTTTGCCTATGCAGTTTCTGGACTTTATGTTGTAGGATATAATCTGGCTCACTAACTACCTTGGACTTCACTTCACTTCCCTTGCTATGAGTCATAGTTAGTAAGGTTACTTTCAGATAGTTGTACTTCATACAATTAATCTCTTTGTTCATTTGAAACAATTGTTTGGCTTGACCACTACCATTTTTGCATATCAATATCTTTAAGTTCCTTTTGATAGGCTTTGCATAGTCATATTTCAGTACCCTCATAAGTCTTATACTTAGACATACTTTGACATACCTGCCATATTCTCTCTCGGAAACCTCACTGTGTCACCAGAAGCTCTTTGGATGTTTTGCACAACCTCAGACCTTCATTTCTCAATATCAGACCACACTTAGACATATTGGACCAGTACTTTGGTACTTTGGACATAACTTTGGACCTCTGAATGCACTTTGGGTATCCTTTCCTTTCCTCATCTTTGATCTTAACAAGACAATCCCTTGCATTTTTATATCAAGAGATAGTTCTATAGGCAGTCTCTTTGGGTTGAACTACACTCACCTTTGAGTTCTAAGGTAACATCTTTTATAGAGCCTACACAGAATCAACTCTTTACATCACCATACCATCTATTCCTGTGGCACCATCAGCACCAACTATTATTACTGTCATCACAAGCATGACTCCTGCGCCCTCCACTGTCAATGCAAAATCAAAACCAAAGCCTCATCTGGTCAAAGCAAAGACTCCCACAGTGCTGAAAGATATGAAAGTACCAAATAAAGCCAAGGCAATGCCTATTCAGAAGACAATCAATGCATGGTATGTGTATATTCTTAAGTCAAGATTAATTCTAATGGTGTAACACTCAGGTTAGCGCTGGGCATGTATTCCATCAAAATCACATATTACATTCTTCAACACTCTTCTGATTTTCCAAGAGTTCCATGTGTTCATCTGAGTCATCTGAAGGTCATCTGTTTATTTCCAAGGCCTGTTTAGCTTTTCTGATCCTCCATACCATGTCCTGTCCTTGTCCATTTGACTTTGCTGGTGCATTTCTCACTTGTCTATCAGTGTAGCGACTCGCCTTGAGTCTTATTACATTTTGGATGGCTTATCTCACTACAATTTTTACCTATGCAGATTCCAGACTTTCATGTAGTAGGATATAATCTAGCTCGCTAGTTACTCACAACTCACTTCACTTCCCTTGCTACAAGTCATAGTTAGTAGAGTCGCTTTTGGATATTAGTACTTTGTGCAATCAATCTCTTTGTTCATTTGGAATGATTGTTTGGCCTGACCACTGCCACTTTGCTTATTAATTTCCTTAAGTCTTTTGACAGACTTTGCATAGTTATACTGTACAAGTCCTATACTTCAATGTAACCACTGTATTCATCCCCAGAAACCTTGTTGTTTCACTGGAAGCTCTTCAGAAACTTCACATAACCTCAGACCTTTGTTTCTTGATGTTGGACCTCGTTCAGACACATTGGACCAACACTTCGAACATTTCGGACAGTTCTTCAGAACTCTGAATATACTTGAGGTATCTTTTCCTTCTCTCACCTTCAATCTTAACAAGACAATCCCTTGCATTTTATATCAAGAGATAGTTCTATAGGCAGTCTCTTGGGATGAACATCTCACTCGCACATTGAGTCTTAAGGTATCACCTTTCATATAGCCCACATAGAATCAACTCTTTACAATGGTCCTCAACAGAAACCTATGTGCAGCTACATGGAAAGCTGCCAGGAATTTGCTGGGCACTAGAAGCAACTACTTGGAGCAACTACTTGCTGTAGACAAGGCTGTATGTGATTTTTCCCTTACTCAACCTAATGTGCTCCTCATCAGGTATTGAAGCATGAGCTAAAGCATTGACAGCAGTCACTATGAGTGGGCTCAAGGTGATGCTGAGCAGGAGCCTCTTCACTAGGCAACGCATGGGTAGACCCTGGAGTATGAGTAGTGATACCCCACCCATACCCCAGGGAATACCCACACCCGCATGGTGGGTGGGGTTTTTCAGTGC
>NW_024539678.1:0-88842 GCF_016647785.1 Suillus fuscotomentosus | reverse complement strand
AAATAATATTTACCACATTCTTGATGTGTACAGCCATTCTAGAGGAAATCTAGTGAAGAATTTGGAATTGGAAAACTTGCAGCTTGTCATAAAAAAGGACGAGTCAAAAACTGTTCTCATCAAGCCTGAGCTTCCCGGAAGACGAGCTCATCGATGCGTCCACGGGCGAGGTCGTACACCCATCCGTGCACAGTGACTTTCTTCGCATTCGGGTCTGCCCATGCGGTGGTGATCGGTTCCGAGTTGATATTGTCGACTTGCGTAATGATATTGGTTTGAACGACTTTATCCAACGCCTCACTTGCGGAGCACGCGGAGAGGTCGAGGGATTGAACGAGCGCGATGAGGGGGCTTAACCAGCGCGTGAGCGGTGTGTCGGGTTGGGGCGCACCGGTATCGGCAGCTGCGTCTTCGGCTGCTTTCAGGCAAGCAGCAGCACCTCCGCAGTTAGTGTGGCCAACAAGGACGACTGTTAACGATATATACCCGTTAGAGGAATAATCGAAACCTTATCATGAGTATAATGAGACACTCGCCGTGTTCAATGCCGACTACTTTGACAGCATAAGTGAGAACGGAGAGCGCGCTATCATCGTTGAGGTGGAATTGGCTGCAAGGATGGTTGAGTAAGCTCCATGGCCTCAGACTTCGACGAATTACGTACTTGGCGATGTTTCTGTGCACAAAGATATCGCCAGGCTTAGAGGCTGTAATGACTGATTCCGGCACCCGCGAGTCGGAGCAGCCAATCCAAAGGATCTGAAATTGACCTTCATAAATGGAGTTAGATGGGACTTGGGGTGGGCATACCTTGGGGCTCTGGCCGGTGGCCGACTGAGTAACAAATCGGGTGTGCCCTTAATTACGTTTTGCGCCCATTCCCCGCATTGGCGTTGAGTTATGGTTGGCATAGACTCGTGGACATGCTGTGGAGAAGTGGGAGGCAAAGAGGTTTCGGAGGCGGTCGGACTACAGATGTAATATATAGCCGAGTGGCACCATCTTATATATCTTGACTGGCACTGCTAGATAAAGTTCGGTAAGTAATTTATTCTACTGTTTTTAGTCTACTGATCTATGTTTGATAAGTAAAGCTGTACTTATAACTACGCGGTCTGATCCCGGCGCCCGCTGTTCCGTACACTCACGGTCGGTCAATTGACAATGACCTAAAGCTCGTCCAGCAAGCCAAGTCCTCCAACATTCCAGCGACTTGTGATATTTGATGGACAGAGCTAGTATCATATGGTCCGCACATTCCTCCTGCATGCTTAAAGCCCATCTTGAGGGATGCCGACAAATATACGAACAGCTTCTCGCTTGGCGTCAGTGTCTCCTTTGAGGGGCAGACCATAAGCCTTGAGAATAGTCTCGTAGCGCTCCTCTACATAACACCACGCGATCAGTGAACCATTTCAAACCCAAGTTCAAAAATGCACTGACTTGTAATATGCTCGAATTCTCCCCTAGTAGCAGGGAAGTTTGGCGGTGGCTTGCCATCGTTTCCAACGGGCGCCTTGAGTGGCGTATTCAAAACTGTACACCGAGAGTTGTTCAAACGCGCAGGAAGTCGCTGTTGGCTGTGATAGATAGCAAAGGTACGTCAGCCTCCGTATAGTTCATCTCAAATACTAACGCACTCAATTTCCACGACTTTCTTGAGTGCCTCGATCTTCTTGTCCAACTCCTCCAACGCAGGTCCTTTATCCGTGTTCAACTGCGTAAATTGCTCCTTCAATGCAGCAAACTCAGCCGCGAGGCGTTCTTGTGTGCTCTCGATCGACGCGAGTTTCGACTTGAGAGACGCAAACTCAACTGTCACGTCATTGCCGCTGAATGCCGTGGAAGGGACAAGCGCGAGTGCTTGTGATGCAGCCGCTATCTGATCTGCCATCGCTGCAAATGATGCGGAGAGACGGTGTGGCCATAACGGCGCATTCAAGCTAGCGTAGTCAAAAGATGGACTCGCTAGCGAGACGTCAATAGTCGGCGCCGACGACCCAGGTCGGGACTCTCCTGAAAAAAGGCCATTTGGCGACTGAGGTTCCCTGCTAAACATGGTGGTGAATGATCGGTTCTGCCAAAGGCTAAGTTCTTGAAGGATTTATGGCAGGAAAAGAAGGGGCGCGGGTGGGCCGAGCAGGGGGAAGTTCCAAGCTCACGGACACAGGAACATGAGATTGAATATGTTATCCTTGACAAAATTCTCATACGATGTGCGAGAATTTTTTCGTCGATGGGACTAGGAGACGGAAGAATGTATGCCCATTGGACATGCCATGCCAACGGATGTGAACTGGCTATGAACCGTGAGCGAAGGCTTACTATATCTGCGCGAGTCTGATCATTGACAGAGTGCTCGGCAATTCCTGCTGCGCACCCGGTGTGCGAATTTGTAAAACCACTTAACAGACAGCCAGGAACGAAGTTGTGTTGTCCCAGGTTATCATACACGACGAATCTCAGACGTGGACTCTGGTGGAATCGGCTTATCGCATGTAATTGTAAGATGTAGTTCCTACCAAGACCATATCACTCCATCTATGGCCAATTCGTCGTTAGTTTCCCAGATTCAGGCAAGCTGGGACCTTAGTGCAGTGCTTGAGCGTTCACTGCTCCGCGGCCATCAGTCACCATTCCCCATTCTTCGAGCGAACTCTCGAGGTACCCTGACACTTTGCATTGACCCTGAACAACGGGGTGTAAATTGCTGAATGTCCACAAATTACTTCATATCATTTCACTTCTGAGAAATAAAATGAAATCCCCACAAGTCCGACGGATACACATCAAATACTGTGCTCGATCCATGTTGTTGTTGTCTTCACTAACATCCATCCTTATCTTCAAGTCTTTGCCTAATGAATCGACAAGCTTAGCCTATCATGTAGGATTTAAATATAAAATCGCACCATCAAACATCCACCGGTGGTTTACGACCTGCTGATAGCTGACTACATAGTCAAACAAGCGACCTTCGGGGTCAGGCCAGCCCCACTAAGTCAATCCAGGGTGTACAAATATACATGGTTACAGAATGACACACATATAGGGGTACAGTGTGGGTAATGCGGATGTTTTCTAGGTAGTCTTGTGGACAAGACAACGTCAGCGAGTACGAGAGGACAAGCAGATCGCAAGGCGAGGACCTGATAGAACACAGACGCCGTAATGTTATTTCCGCTGTCGTTTAGCGTGAACCGGAACCGCATCAAGGTCAGCGTCATTATTAGCGGCCACGTTGCAAGCAAGAGGTAGCAAAGATCTAGATTGGAACTCATCCGATCATGCATACGACATGGGCGGCAGCGGGGTAGTCTCGCTTGAAGTTCTGGGGTGCTGTGTAGTCGTGCAAGGGGTCTGTTCTCCTCCGCGAGATTTGCGTAACATTACATTAATTCGAGAAGATCAGATTTACCATAGTATTTTTTGTCTTCGAAATCACCATGAGGTCATAAAGTTCAGAAGAGACAAAAGGAAAGCTGACTTTGGAAATTCCATGATCATTTCCGTACGAGTCGATACCCTACGGAGCCAGATATCAGGGTATATTGATCATTCCGAATGGATGCAGTTGTAGACTGACTGAGAGGGCAATTGCAGATTGAGTCTGAATGTTATATTCATTTCTGGAGTAGTTAGATATCAGGAACGGCCAAGCTTGGTCGACGTCCAACGGAAGATATTAGACTAGTAAACGTGCGTACTTGAGATGTGCGTGACACCTCAATTACTTACAGTAGACAGCGAGTCCCCAATGTACTGGAAAGTAATATGAAATGGTTCATGCGGCAGAAGACTGGCACCCTGGTTGAATGAGATGTGGTTAACTGACAAGACACCCATCCCGATTTTAACCGTTAAGCTCAATGCTCTAGAAAGTTGTCTTGTCATCACACCCAGTCGACCTTCACTACTGTATTCGATGCAGAAAAGAGGTCGCCGAAAAGGATGTCATTGATCCTTTGTGTAGCATTGAAAGTCTAGAATCCCCGTAGCTTATTGGCACCTAGAAAACGGGATTGGACGTGTAGGGGCCGAAGTTCCATGTCAAGGTTCTGCACGTTGATCTCGAAGCCAAAACTGGTCCTAAGAATCGCTCGATAAATTGAACAAAAATCGCTGGAAAGACAAACTCACCACCATGTCTCTGGCTCATCATAGGAAACACGGCAGCTTCAGCAAACTCTGGATGCAAAGTAGAAAGAGTGCTGCCTTGACCCGTAACAATGAAGAAATAAACTGTGCCCACTGTGGAGGATGACGCGTGAGGATCGGCATCGCAACTTTGTACAAAGACTGCATTCTGCCGTTCGGCTGTGCGCTCTATTCAGCTGCCTCAAGTTTCAGCCTGATAATGATAGTGAACGCTTGCGGATTTAGAGATATCCATTCTTTAACTTGCCAAAGCCTATATTGGTCCTAGGTTGGGCTAATGAAAGGGCCGTGGAAGGAGTTTACAGTGTTCAAGGTTATATCGGGTGGTGGGTATGCTAGCAGCGGTAAAAGTCATTGGACAGCACATACAACCAGGTATCTCTTGACGTCAATCTAAGCAGCACCATCAGTAAGGAAAGCTGTTGACCGAGTAGTTTCTTACGTGTGGTTGAATCTAAATTGTCCATCCTGTAGTGTTTCATTCGAGTCTGGGAAAGGATCCGTAAACCAGTCATTTATAGGTGACGCCCATCCATATCAATTAGATTGCATGCTCGGCGACTCACGTTACAGTAGATTTCTGTCAGGTCTGAGTCGGTTCGGCAATGGCTGCAGGGATATGAGATCGAAGAACGTTGGAAAGGCATGTTATAATGGCTCGTCTGTGGTGCATGGTGAAGCGTTATACTGGATTTACATTTGTCACTTGTACAAGCCATCTTTCTGTGCCCTTGAAAGTTGCAAATGACTAAATGTGGGCTCACTAGCAGTCAATGAACAACAAAGAGATTGCGGCAAGCGCCTCCTTGGCCGTTCCATCAGTTTTGTATTTCTCCCTATATGAGACATAGACGTCTAGGGGCGAGTTGAAGTGTGTCTGCAATCCGCTAATCGATGGTGCACGGAAAGCAAGCACTAAACGCCCTAACGGAGGCGCCACCCCCACCAGTCCGTCACTCCGCCGGCCGTTTAAATGTGCAGGTCTTCCAACTTGCGGAACCACTGTTGTCCTGTTCGTGGTATAGTGGTCCCTGGCGTTTGTTGTGGATGGTACAAGTACTCGAATGTCAACTCCTCCATCCTGACCGCTGGTAGGGTCGTCGTTGTCAAGTGAGGAGCAATGAACCGGCGACCTGAGCCCGTTGACGAGTGTGAAATCTGCATCGAGTCTGCCTGTAAGAAGACTAGTCATCATTTGTCTTTACGAGCCGGAGGAGATACATCACCGAAGGTGGCGTGTAGGTGGCCTGAGCTTTTGACATAACGGACTCGGATGAGTGGAGCATCTGCCCTCGAGGAGAGATTCGGCGTTGATGATGACTTGAAGTAGCTAGCATCGCTTCTGTTTAAATGTTGGCGTCGCTCAGCGCTCAGCCTCCAATAACAAATAAGAGCGGAAGTGAATTTTGGTCTAAGGGCATTTGTAATCATATATCTTACGTTGAACAGTGAACACAGCTTCTCGGCACCAATTTGTAGTCTTTCGATGATGCCAAGGCCTTCAAGTTGTAAGGCACTTTGAAGCCACTAACTCAACTTGTGGCATTATAGAGTTTTTTTTCGACGTATGTCACATAGCCCACAGTATCTGTGTCTCGGTATCACCGAAAGCCTCAGTGACAATGCCAGCATCATGATATCGAGCGAACTTAAGACGTATCCATGGAGCTGGTAAAGGTTCAGCCTTCCAAGTCATCCCTGGTACATCCCTTGTACATCCCCCCATTACAACCATGACTTCAAGAGGCATCCCGCTCGATGTGGCTGCTATAATGTCAATTGCACTGGAAGGTATTCTATATGGCGAGTAAAATAGTTCATTCATCACATGTTTACTCTAGTACTAAGCTACAAGTTGTTCTTCAGGGTTCTCCATCCTCATGTTTATAGGTACCATTTGGGCGCTGACCTACAAGCGTCGCCTGCGAGAGGTCAATCGCCTAATTGTTGCAGTGACCGTCATGTTATTAATACTGAGCACCGCAGTTCGTTTCTTGCTTCTTTAATGCTGCATCAACTACTGAAGTTCCCCAAGCACATGATCGTAGACATCATTCGCCTTGAAGATGGATTGGTAAAATACCGTGACACATTTCCTGACGGGCCCGCGGCATTCTTCGCGGACGTGTCCCAAATTACATATGTGATCAAGAATGCGATATATATCTCGCACACTCTGCTTGGCGATGGGGTTGTGGTAGGTCCAACTTTCTGACTGCCAGCTTGGAACCCTTTTGGCTTATAGAAATGTAACGCCAATTAAAGATATACCGCTGTTACGTTGTTTGGCAATCTGCTCGGATCGTTATTCTGCCAAGTATACTGTGGTGCTGTAGTGCATGTAAGTTTACAACCATGCTCAAAAAGTCGTGTGTTCTAACGTTGCCTTGAAGTGACTGGCTTTTCTGCAGTCTACAGTGTTTCGCAAGCCACTAGCAATGCTGGAAATATCTTCACGAAGGCAACTGGACAGTCCTTCTTCGCTTTGACACTTTCGACCAATTTAATAAGTTCTGGTAAGTACGCTTCTATGCCAGCACAATGTCGAAGTTTCATCCCAACCTGAATGTAACTAGGTTTACTGGCATATCGCATCTGGAAGATTGAGTGCAACGTCTCTGCATTACGCACTTCAAAAAGAACCTTAACGCCCATATTGCGGGTTCTCGTGGATGCCGCCATTTTGTACTCTGTGGTGCTCTTCCCCACACTCATCTGTTTCGTCTGTTCGAACAATGGGCAGTATGTTATGCTAGACATGGTGAGTCCGCCGTTAACACTTGTTATCAAGCATCTGAGCTTCGATTATCTAGCTCGTGCCGATCATCTCAATTGCTTTCTACATGGTGCTCGTTCGCGTCGCGATCAGTCAACACGCTCAAGATTACGTCTTGACGACTTTCCATAGAGGGACGACGACAGAACAAGAAACCTTGCCTCCTGTGAAGCCTTTGCGGGTGCATATATCCCGTATTACTCAAATTGACGATACCTCGGCTCACGACATGGAGAGTGAGAACCTACCATCGACATACAAGGTATATCCTGTTGAAGAGCAATCTTGCGCCGTGTAAACTATTGTAACATTTATCGCTTCTTTCTATGTTTCCAACATTATCAATGAACAGAGTTTCCACAATTGTCTTTACCAATTTGGTGTCGGATTATCTGCAATGTAGTATTAGAAGAAGACAAGATTTACATGTGCACCCAACCAGATCCGAAACAAAAGGACCTGTTGGTGGCTGTGGATCCGGAATAACTTATCAGGCACGAACGGGTCAAAAATCAAATGGGCCTGGATGATCAGACGCTCAGCGCTCAGTTTCGGTTAGTATACTAGTAAGCAACTAGCCATCAATGTCTAGCCCCACTCAATTCTTATTTTATTCTGCCATTTGATTGTTCCGTACGTGTGCTTTGTTCCCTCTCTCTGTCCCCAGCTTTACTGACGCTTCTGCAGGATGAAGAAGTCAGTATATATAATGCGGACTTTGGCCATCGTTGTAACAATGCCTTTGGCACCGACTTCAACTACTCTTACATGTTAAACTATATGTAGCTTCTCGATGTGGCCTGAATTCTGGAGGGTCAACGTACATCGACTCCACGAAATTGCGTGTCTGACAATCGTCATGCAGACAGCCGGCCACAGGGCCCCGTTGTCACCACGCTACGACAAAGCCCGAAGGACACTCCTTGGATTACTACTCGAAGCTACGGCGACCCTCCTGCAGTAAAACGTTACGCTTCCAGACAGTAACTGACTAGAACTCGTACTCTCTCATAGAATCATTGCACACTGCGAGTTTGCCCATGATGATTATGAATGGCAAAGGCAACGTCAAATGCCCCATACAGCAAGCAATTTTTTCCTTCGGAGCGGCCATAGTGAGGATTGGGACTATCTGATATCATGACCCTTGCTAAAAAAAACTCTTCTTCATGATAACACAAATACTCTAGTACTGCACGCACGTCGCACCTGGCCCTCATAGCCTCTTCTGTCGTCCCAACAGCCAGCTTCGCGACCATAAAAAATATCATCTATCATAGTTTCTTCATATCACACATTCTCTCCATGAGGGATCTTCATTTCGCTGGGATTCAATATGCAACACAACTCATTTTGTTATCTATGACAGCAATATTGGACCTGGTGTCCATCTCACACTTGGAATTCTATCGAGCTTGCCATCGTGCCACTTAGAAAATTGGACCAAGTTGTGCAGGAGCAGACAAGGAGATCGTCGCTCTGGGAACTCAGACACCTAGCGGTATTCAAGTATTCATGGGTATCATCTTCATTGGATTGCTTGTATGTGAATGCGTTTCCTAAGCAACGTACTGACTACACCTATTTTAAGCCACTCCCCTCGTGATTCAGTAGTGGTAAATCAACATGATGCAGAAAACGAATTGCCGTCATTTAATCACCACTCCCCGTGCTCCCTCGATTTCCTAATCGACACGGATTTCGAGTCTCAGGGTACAGAAACGAGCTGTACCCTGCACTCGTCAGGGGTTCTCCAAACGGAGCTCTTCTTCCATATCCTCCCTCAGCTTTACGGTCGTCTTGGAACGTCGTGACATTCTGCATGCATTCCTCAGGTAGTACTGGCTTCCCAAAACCTATTCCAATCTCTAATGTGACTGTTATTCACTAGTCCTGATCCTGTGGATCACTGAAACAATATGTGCATCTAAGATGGTTCTAGCATCCCATCCGCGTTGGTTCTGCACCCTTGCCATAGTCTCATTGGTTGATATATTCAGCTGCCACACCCGTTGCCTCCCTCAGCAGCGTGTCTATTTACCCACCCGCATCCTCCCAATTCCCCTCGGCAATCCTCTATAATTACCAGCCCCCAAGATATCTTGGACTCTATAGTTAAGGCGAAGCCGAATACCTTAGCAGGCCCAACTTCCTGGAGCAAAAGGTGTTGTCGCAGACAGGTAGAAGATGCTCAAATATATCCTATCTCACAAGTTCTTCATTGAAATCTTCTTCAGGTAAGGAAATGCTCACATTACTTGTCTGTAATAATAGGCCTTTGCCGGTGGTCCGCTCACACCCAAGATAGGAGATACTTTGGTGGATGCAGGGGTCAAGCTGCATTCTCTTTACGGTACTACAGAAGTGGGAAACATGACTTGCTTCTTCCGAGATGAAGTTGCGCGAATATTAAAGGTCTGCGTGCGATTAGGACCAAATTCCAAGATCAGGTGGGTCTCTCAGAAAGACAGTATATATGAATGTCGAGATTTGGTAGGTCTCGGTCTTTACATCCCCTCTTAGTTGTTGAATACTTCAAGTTGCTCGCGGATAGTTCTGGGCAGAGAATCTCTCGGACATCAAAGGTTATGCTTCTTCAGATGTATTATCAAACGTCCAACAGTCGAGGGTATGTAGAAGATGATTCGTGCTATCCATATCGCTTTCTAATATTGTCCTTGCAGCGTAGGAAGATGGATGACATTTAATGCTCTCATCTGGTGAAAAGCCAGTGCCAGCTCTCATGTAGAGCACTATTGTCGCCAACCCCTACGTGAACAGTACCGTCATGTTCAACCGAGGGATGCAACCATGTCGGAATCCTCATAGTGCTACGGGGCGAGGCACGAAATCAACATCGATGACGAGAAGCGGCTTGCTGGGTTCAGGAATGGTGTTTGGTAAGCTCGTGCCATATACACTTGCTGCTATCGAGTCTAACGATACCGATGAACTTGAAAACCAGATATAGAAGCGAATCAGGAGGCTCCTGCTTCCAGCAGGATCTTCAAGGAGATCGTTCTTGTGATACGCAGTGAAAGCACGTGCTGCGAGTTGGAAAGGGAACTGTCAAGTTGCACGACGAGGAGATCAACGCCCTATGAGCATTTCATAGTACATCTGCCAATGCGCGAACATGACATTCATGGGCGACAGGTACGAAAAGGTGGAGGGCAGCACTACAGCAGGCATAGATGTGCCTTTGCCTAGTACGAACTAGACTATAGATAACGTTGAAAGCTGGCTCATGGCATGCTGCTGCTGTGAGTGCCGCCAACGTGGTTGATAATTATTTGCTCAAGGCTTTGACAGGTGGGTCGAGGGCGAATTAAGGTTTATGTTCTACTGACCTACGTCTAGTCTGTTCCTCAGAAACATCGGCTCCTTAGGGATCGCGCAGAACATCTTTTTCGATTAGCGGGCTCACGAGAGTCATACAATACCGGTTGATACCAAAATTGGCATCGAGAACATGACTCTGTTACTTTGATTGACAGACGCAGGCGATGTGATTATGCGGTCATCTTGACTGGGTCCACAGACGGTCTTGGCTCATACCTGCTTTCATATCTGCTCCAGCACGAGGATGTCTCTGTAGTGTATATGCCTTCAATCGTCCATCAGCATCTAACGAACGACGACAGAAATTTGGTCTCAAAGGAGGCGGCCTGGATATCGCCCTTCCGTGTCGGAGGGGCTGGTGCATGTAGAAACGATACTTCTCGCTATGATCCGGGTCTGGATGAGCAATCGTATCACAAGGTTTGTTCCATTGCCAGTCTGACTATAATAGTCAATTCAAATACATTCAAACATAATGTAGACCCGCACGTCTGTAACTGGCGCTGCCGTCTTTGAGCCTCAAGCGAGGGGAACGCAGACCTCACTATTTTCTTTACGCCATCCAAGGCTGGGTTCCATGTTCACCTATCCTGCATCAACTGCTCAAGGCTGGGATAGAGCAAATGGACCTTTCCTGGGAGAAATGCTGTGCGACGCGTGTATGGCAGAATTCTGCCCTGGCTGTGCTACGAGTAAATACGTTTGTGAAAGGGTAAGTCGTATCCTGCTTCTAGGAGTGTACAAATCTACCGAACAATGTCAACAAGTGCACCCTCGTGTAGAACTGATCAAATATGGGAAGGGCCCCCACGAGGAGCTTGGTCGACGACGTCGATCATCGTCAAGTCTGTCGGTCTAGGTGGGTTTCCGGAAGCCCGATGAGTGTATCTTTCCCGAACGTACCCAGGAGATACCCATCATTGACACACGGTTCAGCTTCTAAGCTGGATCCCTCCCCACGCTGTATCAAATGCTATTCTTGATGTGGCTTTCGCGGAAGAAGAGCCTCCCATTGCGGTTAATGTCGTACACCCGAGGCCGATAGCGTGAGGGGCAGTTATGCGGCCTGTTGTGCACGCGATAGTTGAGCACAAGGTCACAAGCGTCTCGTTGCATCTCGTTCCATTCTTGGGGTGGCTTGAAAAGCTTGAACCGAGTGCCAAGGACGCGAAGGATGAAAATATTAAGCGTATCGTACGTGTGTTTCAATGGCTAGCAGAATGATTCCCACCTGACTTCGATTGCAGCCTGCTATCAAGCTTCTGAACTTCATGTGTACCATGACACGATCAGATATCACGATCAGGGGCATCTTGCGAGATGCCTCAGAAGCAGGTGGCTTTACTCCATTCGCCACGGATGTGGTTCAATGCGTCAGTCCGACGGTCAAGGAATTGGAGCCGCTGCCGTCGGCAGATGCAGTGAATACAGTGGGTGGACTATTGAGCGGCGGTGAGGATGCTGAAATGAATGAGCAGGCCGCAGGCAATCCCTGTATTTGCTTCTAACGCAATGTGGTTACTTGGAACTTGTACTAAGATAAGTCGGAGTCCTCTCAGGGCCATCTTACCCTTTTAGGTGGTTTCATCATGCATGCATTAAGTGCGTGCAGCTCCCGAACTTTCTAGCTGAGCAGATGGTGGAGTAAAATCCATTTGAGTGCTTTGCACGAGAAGGGCCCACGATTCTCTGACTGTCTTCTGTTTGGGCGAGGGACTAGCTATTAGAGCTGGTGATACCCTGTAACCTCCCGTAATGGGTAGCGCTAGGGTTCGAATAGCAAGTCGAAATCATGGGAAGACGTGTTTCTCCATAGGACAGCCTTCTTGGAATCAGATCTGATTCGAATAAGGACAGAATGCGGCACGCGGTCGACTGCAAACTTGAGAGATAAGCTAAAAAGTATCACTGTTCATCTCCGACGTCCTCGAGTATTGTCGACGACAGCTGTCAAACACGTACTGATCATGCATGGCTGAGATGAGAGTGCCTTCGACTTGTTCACGTGAAACGAAACTGCAATCAAAAAAAAAGAGACAGGCAGAATTCCGGTGGCCCGGCACGTGGCGACCCAAATTGTGCGGTTTGCTTGTTAGGCTGGTGATCACCTTATAATGAACCTACTGTGCCAGGGCCTGCGTCATTGCTGTGTATCTTCCGTGGCCTCCACCTTGCTTCCCGGATAAATTTGAAGACTTGTACTGCGGCTAACACCAGCATTTTGTAATTTTACTGCCCAATTATAGGCCCAAGATCACTCAGGTGCGCTGCATTCATTCACTGCGCCACCGCCCGTAGTAATAGACTGTTTGAATTCTCTCTCAGACCCTGTGAAACAATGGCCATGGACTGTCCACTTCTCGTCTGGATGCTCTCACTGAATCGTGATGTATTGACAGAGGTTTGACCAATATTGTTGTTGATAGTCCAGCGCCTGACCTTGTCTCCGCAGGAGTACGATAAATGTTTTCACCTTGTGCAGGATTGCGTCCCTCATGCTAGACTCCCGTACCAGCCTACTTCTATAGATTCTTTCCGTGAGCACCACTCCACTACTCGCTTGATTTGGGTTCTGACGGCTCAGCAGGACAACTTATTTGCCACATGTTACCCCTTCTTATGATGCGCCACCGACGAATATCGCGTGCAAAATGGAAAGACTGCGTCACTTCGAATGGAAAGCACTGGATCGAGCAGGTGAGTGGTGGTCATCGACTCTCAGAGTAGCATAACTCATCGATGCTTATTGCACTTCCCTACAACAGTCACCGGATGACATGCCCCCAGAAAAATTTCTACAGTCCATGATTGGATACCACCTCGCATATGACAACTCACTCTGCGGCATGGTGATGACGCAGGGACGGCAGCGCCAAGTAATAAACATCGGGTTGGGCATTAAACAGATTTCGGTAGAGCCCAAGGGTGTCTCGGTAGCAGCCTACGCTGAATCCTTTGCACATAAAGTAAGCCAAAAGACAGTCACAGAATATCACCAAAGACTAACGAGCTACCGGCCACAGCTGACCCCGCTAGAGATGACCTTCCTCAATCCTGAACTCGGGGACGAAGTCGTCCTCCGGCGCCTCTCCATCCTCCTCTCGCTTAAAGCGGCATACATCAAAGCTGTTGGCCAGAGCACCGCTTTCGACTGGTCACGCCTCGAATTCAACATTCCCTCCGAGTCCGCGCGCGGCGATGACCACCCACTACAGGGATGGGAGTTCCGCGTATTCAAAGCTCAACTCGGCGTACAACGCATGGGTGGGGTCATGCTCGAGGAATCGTATCAGTGTGCATGCGCGTTCTTCAGGGGTACGAAGGAGTCCAAATTCATCTGGCATGATAACGCGAAAGATCTAGAGGCTTGGGTACAATTCATCAACATTGACCAGATGGTCAAAGTGATCCCGAAACTACGCGCGTAGTGAAACCGGGCGTGACTGCTCCCTCAAACCATATCATTTCACTGCACTTGATTGCTATTGTTATACCATGTTTCCTGCTGCTGACACTCGTTGCATGATATCTCATACCCTCTAATACCTGTTACCATTATTTAGGAAGGAATCTGAATGTGATTCATTGCAATCAAGGCTAGGGCAGGGAACTCAAGATATTTTGTACATAGTTTGAAAGTAATGCTGTAATAGCAGGGAGACCATGACATGTAGACCTTCGACTTTTTAAATCATCCTTGAAGTGGGGAGGTCGACCGATTGGATTCCGAGGAAGCCGCGGACTCTTCCGGGATGGGAGGCCCTGTATAGTGAAACCGGCCATCTAAACCACGATAAGCAAGTTGTCAAAGTGCAAACAAAACACCTACTGATCAGATACCACACAGCACTGATCACCCCAAAGCCCACAAACACTACCGAAGCATAGTCTAACCGATTCTATTTAGCGTCTCAGCCCACACACGCAAGACAAAGACACTCACTCATCGAAACCCTCGTGACTGGGATGACAGCAGGCATTGAGAATAGCACCATAGCGAACATGATCCACAGCACGGCGACTGCATTGATGACGGTACCGAACCTCCCAAGGTTGAATGGGGCATCATGCATGTCTCGCCGGGCGTTCATGAGCGACATCGCAACGGGCATGGCATAGGATGCTCCGAGGCACATGACAGCGACGCCCACGAAGGCGTTAAACGCCGCCGTGGAGCCGAGGTAGATGAGTCCAAGGAGAATCTGGATGACGGTGGAGAGTAGCAGGGCATTGACGGGGACATCATCGAGGTAGGGACTGATCTTTGAGAACAACTGATGGAATGGGATGGCTTTGTCGCGTGCAAACGCCCATGTTGCGCGAGAAGCGGCGCAAGATATGGAGATCGCACAAAACATACCGATACCAAATACTTCGAAAAGTGAGATAAGAGGGCGAGGTTACTTGGCAGAGACCAATTATAACGTACCAATGAACCACTGAACACCAATCCAAATCAGAGATACAGCACCGGACGAAAGGTCGTGACAGACTCACCAGCCCGAAACCACCAGCCTTGGAGCCCATGATCAAAGTAAACATAACACCAATCGGTTGACCGGAAGAAACTGATTGACATATATAAATGAGAAGCACAAGTTCCTCCAGCGTAAAACTAACCTTGAAGCAATGTCTCGATATCCGGGAGCGTGAAAAGGATTGGCAGAAGGAATACTATGCCAGATAATGTGCCAATAGGTATGGACCAGGTGATAGCCTTCGGGAGTATTTCAGAAGGGTTGTGAACCTCTTCGGCCATGTTGGTAACTGGTTTCGAGGTGTAAGTCGGTGGACACGGTGCAAAGATATTGCGTACTCATTCCTATAGCAGAATATGTGTATGCTAGGACGTTGTTCAGCTCTGAGTCTTACAGCTTGATAAATAACAGCGTCTCACCAGGCTGTTAAATGCATCGTGAGTATTGAATAAGGGCTTTAATATCTGACAGCGATCATACCGGTAATGTACCAATAAAGAAAGACCACCCAGGCGTCCATCCTGAATAAGATGCATCGAAATGTCCAAGCGCAAAAGAGATAGAATGGCGTCCTGCCGCAGCCTTGACAGATACACATATCAAGATTACTTGAAACAACTCAACTCAGCGCACAGGGACGAGTGGCAATGCAAAACATACCGATGATGCCTAAACCGGTCCAGCAAGCGCAAATAATCTGGCAACGTATAAGTTTCAGAGTAGATAGATCCGCAAGTGAGAGCTTACATCGATGGCCGGCAGGTGCTTGTTGAAGAATAGGCAGAACAAACAGGCAACAGCGGTCACGCCGAGGAAAATCATATCTAGAATGAGTCACAGACTGGTCAGAAAACCATATTGATAGACTATAGATGAAGCCTTACATGTTTGCCACGCTGTTGCAGTCCATTCAGGATGGTATATTCCGGCACCAGCCACAATAAGTTGAGCGGTTCCTGATAGACTGCATCAGTTATACTCGGAAGTGGCGTGCACAGGAAGGAATACCAAATGTGACACTCAGAGCAATCGTCCAAACACCAACGACTGTCAACCAGCCATTGATCCAAGAGGCAAGAACTCGCGTGTGTGGAGATCCAAGTCGATAACACCAGTAGTATGCCCCTGCTGATGTGGGATATTTGGAGCATATCTCTGCAAGTGAAAGAGCGAGTGTTTGGGTCAAGATTGACACCAAGATCCATCTGCACAGTGTCAAATCATGTTCGAGCTATAAAGGGTAAACTTACCCCCATATCATTACCGCTGGACCACCTCCAACGAGCGATGTCGCGATGGGAGCCGCAAGACCATATGCTACAAGGAGCGTAAGTCGTAGTATTCATCGAGATTGCTGCTTAAACGCACGGACTGCCATGATTGCTAATTGAACCGTCGAACTAACAGATCAGGATGTTTCTTCACTTGAACTGAAGAACTGACCTAGCGTCACTTTTTGGAATGTATATTAATTTCTGCGACACGACGAGAAGGGCGCTTTACTCACTGAATAATATGTGTACCAGTCCTCTAGACTAGTGACGACCAAAGGCATGAGATGCGGATCAAAGTGAACAAGAACAAGCACAAACCCGTGTCATCTCCTGCTTGTAGCCTAGCTTCTCCAGCCCGACACGGGCAACAGCGTCCACATCGACTGAATCCTTCAAACTCATCGTGGTAGCACAGTGAAGGGTAACGGCATCCGATATGGGGGAAGGCTGACGCATATATTGCTTCGGATGCGAATAGAACTCTAGCTTGGGAATAAAAATATCCTATCATACTCATGCGGTTCAGGATGCGCAGCGGCCCTTGTGGAGAATCTTATGAGCGGCTGATAAGCAAGGTATCCATCAGCGTGAAAAGAACTACAGTGAAAGTTCTGTTCGCGTCCCACTACACCTCGTGACCACATTAATGGTGTACTAGTAAACAATGATACGGTCTGAGGGACGGGGCGGCAGAACCGATAGTATTATATGATAGGAAAGGATCTTTTGCCAGACAACACAGTTGGAAATTCTATCTGAAGTGAGGTACGAGTGTAGGGTTAGGGTTCGTATAACGCATGTGGCTTCTCCCTTCAACCACACAGCACCCAGGGTATACTCCAACAAGCTCCGGCGCCCTGCTGCCTGCCGCCTTTCGGTTTTTCTTTGCCATAAACTTCGGTGAGCTTTGATGGCTCAGGTCCGAACTTGTGTGCCACCTGCATGCAATGAGGGCAAGTCGGGGGAAGTCGGCCATACTAAGTATAAAGCACTCGAAGGTGCTATAGCATTGCTCTCTCAAGCTTACTCGCTTACTCGTGTAGGAGGTTCACCGTTGTGAACTCTCTCACCACAGAACCTGATAAAGGGAGGAATCGTCCACCCAGTCAACGTGACACTGTCTGCCAGTGGCAAACGAGCGGCCCCAAAGTATGATCCACCTGCTGCTGTGTGCATATAGATTCGCGTACTTCTGTGGACATGGATACCTGCATTGAAGCAGATGCCCACAGTTATGCTCACGCGGATGCCTCCTTACTACCTTTGTTACCGACAGTCTCCTTATCTAGCCTCACCTTGATGCGTCGCTTTGCGGCTCCCATGGTTTAGGGATTCGAGGTTCACTTCGCTGCGTCGCATTCACTCCCATTGATGTAGGAATAGCGGCTCACCTTGGCTCACTTTTGCACAGGTCGGGTAACCACCGGGGCCGGGTTGCCCCTGCAGGGCTTCTGCCCGAAAGAAACTACCAGCTTGCAATCAAACATACAGTTTCTCCCGTTCTCAATGCTTACACAGCTGCACAAGAGCGCCCACAAAGTCAGGCACCTGTGATGAAACAAGCGGCCCGTCTATTACCGAGACTAGCGGACAATCAATGCATGATCAGGATACGTCTCTTGGCAGTTTAGTTCTCTGCCTTCTATCTTATCTGTTCTAGTACCACTACAGAATTATCTATTTGATTATTTCCTTCTGGAGCTTCGCCAGAACTCTCTGGTCTAGCTCAGGGTATTGCTGACATTAGATCAAATGCACTTGCAACCACAAAATCACCCTTGGAGTGGTGCTAGGCTCTTGCTTTGAAAAAAATGGGGTTTTTCACCATGCGACATCTAGTCTAGTGTAACACAAACATCATGTCTACAGACTCTGCACAATGGCTTAACTGCTATAATAACCACAATCATATGCATGGGAGACCGAAAGGCGAGAGCTACCATGCGCTGACACCTTGATCTTGACCACCATCGTTTGGTGATAGTATCTCCACGATTGTCGCTCGGAATTATTTCAATGTAAAGCAGAGTCCGAGGATCCGGACGAGCTAGTTGAATCTTCCTGGATTGGAGGTCCTCTATAGTAAAACTGGCCGTCTGAACCACATTAATCCCATGAAGTTCCCGGACAGCAAGTAAACAACCTACTGATCATATACCACGCTGCACTAATCACCCCGAACCCCCCAAACACTACCGAAGCATAATCTACCCCGACACATTCAGTGTCTCAACCCACCCACACGAGAAAAAGCCACTCACTCATCGACCACATCGTTACTGGGATGACAGCAGGCATCGAGAATAGCACGGTGACAAACATGATCCACAGCACCGCGACTGCATTGATGATGGTACCGAAGCTACCAAGGTTGAATGGGGCATCATGCATGTCTCGCCGGGCGTCCATCAGCGAGATGGCAATGGGCATCGCGTAAGATGCTCCAAGACACATGACGGCGACTCCTGCAAAAGCGTTGAATGCAGCTGAGGAACCGAGGTAGACGAGTCCAAGGAGAACTTGGATCACGGTGGAGAGTGCATACGCGTTCACGGGGACATCTCCAAAGTAAGGGCCGATTTTGGAGAAGCACCGATGAAATGGAATAGCTTTGTCACGTGCGAACGCCCATGTTGCACGAGAACCGATACACGACGTGGACATTGAACAAAACATACCAATACCGAATACTTTGGAAGCTGATGAGAAAGCTAGGCTAATCAGTGGTGGAGACCAATTGTAACGTACTAATGAACCACTGGATACCCCGCCAAATCAGAGATGCAGCGCGCCGGACGAAAGGCCAAGATGGACACTCACCAGCCCGAAACCACCGGCCCTGGAGCCCATGATCAAAGTAAACATGACACCAATAGGTTGACCGGAAGAAACTGGATGGCATATTACGTGAAGAGCACGAGTTACCTCAGCATAAAACTAACCTTGAAGCAATGTGTCGACATCTGGGAATGTGAAAAGGATTGGGAGAAGGAACAATATGCCAGATAATGTGCCAATGGGTATGGACCAGGTGATAGCCTTTGGGAGTATTTCAGAAGGGTTATAAACCTCCTCGGCCATATTTGTGACTGATTCTTGAATATCAGCCGGGTGAATATGGTCATGACCGCTGTTAGAGACGTACTCATTCCTATACCGGAGAATGTATATGCTGAGACATGGTTCAGCTCCCTATACCACTGTGATAAATAACGTTAACATCTTACCAGGCTGTTTTGATAGATTGTGGTAATATTGAGTGCGAGTTGTGATAAGTAATAGCGATCGTACCGGCAATATACCGATGAAGAACGACCACCCAGGCGTCCATCCTGAAAATGAGGGATCGAAGTTCCCGAGCGCGAAAGAGGCCGGATGACGGCCTACTGCGGCCTTAGCTAACACGCATATCGAGATAACTTCAAACATCCAAATTTAGGAGGATAACAGACAAAGAACAGTCACGGTGAAACGTACCGATGATGCCTAAACCCGTCCAGCAAGCACAAATAATCTGGCAAGCTATGGGTATCTCGGCAACAATAGACAGGTGAGGACCTACCTCGATGGTTGGTAGGAGCCTGTTGAAAAATATGCAGAATATGCCAGCAATAGCAGTCACGCCGAGGAAAATCATGTCTACATCGGGGAATTCAGCGGTCAGCAAGCGCAAATATTGCTACACAGAAGGATCCTTACATGTTTGCAATGCTGTCGCGTCCCATTCAGAATAATATATTCCGACTCCGGCAACAGCAAGTTGAGCAGTTGCTGGGAAAATGCGTTACTGATATAGTGACGGAGCACAGGGATAAATACCAAATTTGACACTCAAGTCAGCTGTCCAACTACCAACGACCGTCAACCAGCCATTGATCCAGGAGAAAAGAAGTCGCGTGCGGGGGGACGCAAGTCGATAACACCAGTAGTATGTCCCTGCTGATGTAGGATATTTAGAGCAAATCTCCGCCAGTGAAAGAGCGAGGGTTTGGGTCAGGACTGAAACCAGGATCCAACTACAATATGTCAAATCACGTTCTAGATAAGGTGGAAAGTGTACATTTACCCCCATATCATTACCGCTGGACCACCTCCAATGAGCGACGTTGCTATAGGCGTTGCAAGACCGAATGCTACCAGAGGGTAAGTCGTGGCGTTGAGAAAAATCGCTGCTCAGACATACGGACTGCCATGATTGCTAATCAAATAATTGGGTCAACAGTTCAGTGGGCAGTTTCGCTCAAGCCGGTGGACTGACCTAGCGTCACTTGTTTGGAAGCATTCAATTTTTGTGACGCAGTGAAAGGAACGCTCTACTCACTGAACAATATTTGTACTAGTCCTCGAGACTAGCAACGACCGCGAACATCACATATTTATCGAACAGGAACAAGCACAAGCACAAACCCGTGTCATCTCCTGCTTGTAGCCTAGCTTCTCCAGACTATCCCGGGCGACAGCGTCCACATTGACTTCATCTTTGAAGTTCATCTTGACGGCACAATGGGAGAAAGAGGGAGTAGACCCATATGCGAAGGAGAAATTTATGTACCAGGTGCTAACAAAAATGCAACGTGGCACCTGGGCTTTTGGACGGGGAACTGTTTATCATATTCATGCACTCCACGAGTGCCTCCGCCGTGGGACGCCCGTTGAGAAGTGGTACAACCTATTCAATAGAAATACGTCAATATCGTAGCAAATGCGACAGAAGACGATTCATGTTCCCACACCACTTACGAATGGCGGAAGTTTATGGGTTATTTGGGTTTATCATACCGCAGACAAGTAAACGTGCACCGAGAAAACGAATGATAGTGAGGAGGAAATGGTAGGACGCCTATTGGGGATCTGCAAACATATAGCCACTTGGAAAACTCGAGCCTCGTTCGTGGTTATCAAAAGCAGGTGGTATACTCAACTGCGCCAGCGCCCGACATTCGAAACTGAGCGGTGTTACCCGTACCGGGGTCCAGAGATGTGACGGTGTCCCTTGGATCCGAGACCTGAGTACGATACAGAATTTTGGATTTTACCATGATTGACACAGACTTTCCCGTCATTTGGCCACTGCAGATATATATTACAAGGGTGCGAAATGACAGTGAGTTCAATGTATTGGATAGTCGTTGGATACATCAACGTGTGTTAGCCAACAAACGTTAAACCCCATAATCCAACGTGCTGAACTCACCCCCATTTGAAGCCCAAAGCGGAACTACATCATTATTCTCTTGAGCCTGATTCACATTGTCGAAATGCGCCACGAAGAATATTATTGCTTTTAGAATCTGCTAGAGTATCAGTGCAACGTCACAAAACCGCGATGGCGTACCGTAATGGGCATACATGCGGCTGAATGTTTCTAACCCCATTAATTGTATCTTCAGAGCATTCAGGATTCGAAAAAGCCGCGAGACGGTGACAGTGAGAGTAGGAAGATGCGGGAAGGTAGCCTTAATCGTCACCTTGCTTGCAAGGTCACCGGTCATATGCCAACCTGTTAATTCTGCAAATCGTCCACAATTACAAACAACGGCATTTTCCGTATTCGTAGTCCTCGCTCATTTCCTACGATTAATATTGTGACCAGTCTCTGTCCTTCCAAAATACCGTTTCGAGTGCGCTCGTTCCCTTCGTCTTTCCAATTAAAAACGAAAACAAGGTCATCGCCGGCGAAGGCGCCTAGTAATATATACAGTCGAAAATTTGAAGTGGATTTGTCAAAGCCGGGTTCGCCGAATTCGGACTTGGTGCCACTGATCGTCACGCTTAGGGTCTGCAAATATCTCAACATCTATTGGTCACCGTAGCTTCAATAGATCAACCATGCAAATGACCCCGAGTCTTTAGAGAACAGCTTAGCCCCAGGAGACATAGCAGAAGACTAACTTACAGCACTATGACTTACACGGTACTGCTATCCGCTTGATAAGGTGCCACGTAAGTTCCAAAGCGAAGTCGAGGCCATTCAAAAATTCATATAATAATACAACTTGCTTGATAAGGAAGCGACGACTAGCCACTGCCAGAAGTACGACAGCTTGGGGAGTCGGGACTCACACGACCATCCTCATCGTGTCAAATTCTGTGATTGCACTTGATCCATTGCCACTGCTGTGACAATATTTTACCTACCGAGACACTGCGTTTGTCTTTCGTCCCACTTTGTGATTGGCGAGTGCCAAATTCATACGTTCCTCCGACGCTTACGTGAACATCGCGGGACGGCAACGTCAGGTCATCCTGTGAGAGCTGGAGGCGCCATAGCACTCGCTATTTCGGGAATGACACCAGATCTCATTCAGGTAGCAGGTCAGTGGTCTTTCGATGAATTTAAAAAGTACATGCGCCAACATGCATTCTTATTAAACGCTCTACTGCATGGCTCAGCTCGGGCGCCTTCAAACACGGACACAACACCATAACTGTCTCGCCGATCTCGGCTCACAGGACTCATTTTCTCTGAACGACTCTCGCCCTACTTTATTCGCATTGTTGAATTTTGCTCACCACCGTGAGACCTAGGCGTAAACTTGATTCCATTGCTTCATGCGAGACTGATACTGACGACTCCTGTTTACCGCCGGCGTCCTAACTTCAGCTACCTTCGCGAGATTGATGGTGATATCTTCCGCATGGTCACCGGCTTCAGCGCTATCCTAGCAATGCACACGGGCTACTGAAACCATATACACGGATTCGAGCGGGACGACATATACATCGCCCAAGGCTGAGTGATGTATATAGTGGAGGGGGTAAAACTACAGGCTATCATCAGAGAACCTGTGAGAAGAAGATATCGTCATATATCGTTATATATCGTAATATATAGGAAAGGTTTTCGTCACATTGTAATATAAAGTGATATAAAGCAATATATGACCATGTAAAAGCACCATAATCAGCATAATCCCCAGCAAGAACTCACCGGTTTACTGATGATATGTAGACTATATGCAAAATCAAAAGCATTTCCTTTCAGCACTTTGACTTCATTAATATCCTGAACTTTTTCAGGCTTCTTCGACTCTTCGAGAGGTGCAAAATTCAACAGCAATGATGTCGTCAGACGAGACCAACAAGAAGGTGATCTGCATCACGAGGCTCGGTCGAGAGCGGAGGTGCCCATGCGAAAGATGCTTCAAGATCCTGTGCAGTCTCGACAGCGATGTTAGCTTCTTCACGAGTGTACACGTGAGCATGTCGACGACGAGTGCTGCGCCTTTTATGGCGCTGTGGTGTGGAAGGTTTGCACGAATTTTGCCCACTTGTCTCAACTGAGAGATTACACCGTCGCGTGGATTGTGTCAGACCACTAGATGCATAGTGTTATGTTGGATAACTCCTTCAGGAAATCAGCTGTCATCTGAATTGTTATGAAAGAGACGTCGGCACTCTTCGCATCATAGCCATCAGTGATCACTAATGCCCAGCCCAAAGAACTTGAAGATAGTGTCGAAGGTTTGCATGAATTTTTCCGAGTGCTCAACTGAGAGATTACACCATCACGTGGCTTGTGTCGGACTGCTTCACAAAACTGCAGAGTTTTGCCAACAACACTAGATACTAATGGCGTTCAAAGTAAATTTCACAGAGCTCGCTAAGCTCGGTAAAGCTCGGTAAAGCTCGGTAAAGCTCGGTAAACGTCAGTTAAATCGGTCTGAAAAACGTTAACACAAGTACGGCTCCGTTCGGCATCGCGGTCGGACTTTGAAGAGAGACTTAGTGTTTGGGAAGGTGAAGAGGCGCAGATGCGCAGATGGATTACTGTACTAAGTACAAAATAAGCTACATACGAACTATCATAGTGACCGTTTCAGAGAGGATCGTAAGCCTGCGAACGTTTGTCTCTCATGACAAAATGCGAATTGTAAGACTGGACTGAGGGGCAGGTGGTACTAGTCGTGCGGATCGAGACTAAAAATGTAAGCTGAAAATGTGATGACGACGGTGAACACTTGTATCGCCGGGATCCATATATGAATGCACCTGAGTTGTGGCCTGCCCCGAGGGAGAGTAATTTGGAGGTAAGGGCAACGTAGCAGGGAACTACAAGGTGAGGGTCAAATCGACTGCGAAGGCAACAGAAAGAAGAAACATACGTTCAGCGGATTGTGAGATTCGTGGTTCCGAATAGGACGGAGTGCATTCGTGCGGGAGGAGGAAGGAAGAAGTTTGTGAAGGTAGTGAATGAAAGCGGGTCGCTGTGGGTCTTTTGTGAGTTTTGGCGGGATGCGGACAGGAACCTCAAACGATCTGCCTTTGTTTGAAATGGGTGAGCTGCATGGAGAGGAATAGACGTGAGAGCTGCAGTCGGACACAACTGGATTCGAGAGCGGCATGTTAGTTTGAGGACGTTGATGATGGGCAGCACTATGAGATCCGTCCTTGACTCCCCTGGTGGACGGCAAAGGAACATGATGAGGGTGGTGTGAGAGATGCCAAACGGGCGCTAGAGTGTCGTTGTCATTGATGGTGCCGGTGCTGCACCAGAGTGCTTGTTACCACAAAAGGAAAATTTAAACTCCGACCCCATATTTGGATTTCATTCACATGGAGTGGTAAGCTGATTGATAAGGATCGATAAGCATATTCATATTGGTGTCTCTTGAACCTCATCATGCCCCGTCTTTCCCTACGCAACCAGCTGCTTGATGAACTGGATGAGGCAGAATTAGCCTTAACCATTTCCAAGTACAAGCATGCACTTCATACTATGACCCTATCTGACTTTTCCAACTCTGATTCTGATTCTGACTTGGATATGGTCCTCACTCCTCCATCTCCTCTTACCCCACAATTATCTGACTATTCGGACTCGGACTCGGACTCAGACTCAGATGATGAAAGCACCCATGTTGCTGCACATTACGACCGCCTTCATGACACTATCACTTCCCTTTGTGATGAGGTCTCAAGGGCATGTGTCCTTCAAAAGCCAGATGCACCTCCTATGCGGGCCCCTCAAATTCACCTCCTTCATGATTTTGGGACATCTCGCACTCATCTCTTCCGGAAGAAACTACACGTCAATCCAGAGATCTTTGACGATATCCTTGATCACATCTCAGGTCACTCCATCTTCACTAATCAGTCCAATAACCCCCAGCTTCCAGTTGCTATTCAACTAGCCATTTTTCTCAACCGCGCTGGGCACTATGGCAATGCCATTTCCCCAGAAGATGTGGGTCAATGGGCAGGTGTTAGTGTGGGGTCAGTAATCAATTGCAGCAACCGTGTCATGATTGCCCTCCTTGATCTGCATGACACATTCATCCAATTTCCTACTCCTGACTCCGAAGATGCTGAGCATGCTCGGCAATTTGTTGAGGCTAGGTCCTGCCCTGAGTGGAGAAATGGTATTTTTGCAATTGATGGTTCTGCCATTAATTTGTATGAAAAACCTGGTCTTTATGGTGAGGCATTTTATGACAGGAAGTCTAACTATTCCCTCAACTGTCAGGTATTTTTTTTCTCTTATTCTAACAGTCAGAAATTAATAAAAAATTCAGGCAATAATTATGCCCCATAACCTCCTCATAGTTGATTATTCACTGGGTAACCCTGGCAGTACACATGATGCTTATGCCTTCAAATCCACTCGTGTTTATCAGGAGCATGACACTCTTCTTCCAGAGGACCATTGGATTTGGGCAGATAGTGCCTACCCACTTGAGAAGTGGTGCATTGCCCCTTTCAAGAAGCCACGTAATGGGAGGTTGACCAGGGACCAGAAATCCTTCAATATTAACCTCTCTTGGGTATTTCTAATTTTTTTGCTGATTTTTGCAATTTTCACTGATTTTTTATTCATATAGGTCTGTGTTCATGTTGAACATGCATTTGCAGCTTTGAAAGGACGATTCCAGTCTCTCAAGGAACTTAGGCACCCACTTCAGAACCAGAAGGATCTTCAGGTCACTCTGCATTGGGTTAGGTGTTGCCTAATCCTTCATAATATGATCATCCGCTTCGAGGAGATTCGCAAGAAATCCACACTTGTATGGGCTGTTCGAGAGGGGAACAATACTATACGCCATGAGGATGAAGGACCAGATGGTGATGAAGTAGTGAGTGATAGGTCTTATGAAGGCACTCCAGGTCAAGCTCACAGGGCAAGGCTGATGGATTTGTTGTTTGATAGCCCTCATTCACAAGCACACCATCAGGCAGATTGAGCAAACAAGCAGAGTAACATTGTGTATAGCTAAACAAATGTACTACTAAATTTTACAACTAGTGATCAACTTGTGGCCATATGTGAGAACACTACATGCAAACATAACAAGACATATAACAGCCAAGACATGTAAGAGTATAACGATGCGAGAACATAACAACAATGACACGAGAACACGACAACAACGACACGAGAATGTGATGATGATGACGACGACGTGAGAAGGTGATGATGATGACGACGACGACACGAGAAGGTGATGATGACGACGACGTCGTGAGAACATGATGATGATGATGGCAGCGCAAGAACGTGATGATGATGACGACACGAGAAGTCAGGTACCAGCAAGTTTGCCACCCTGGGCATTGAGCTGGGCCCACTGAATCCGGAGGCGTAGAACATCTGCTTCCGAGGCAAAAGTGGCGGCATCCGCTTCATGTAGGTGAATATCTACCTCTTTAGCCTCCTTCATGCGCTGATGGACTATGGCAGCATCTGCATGCTCATCCATATGCTCCTCATGCATCAGACGATGCTCCTTGTCCTGGCGACTAGCGTTGAGCTTCACCATAAGGCGCTCATTCTTCAGCTGATATAAGGTTAGCTTGTCAGAGTGAATACTTTCCAGGTCGTCGTTGAGTGCATCCATTTGCTCGTGAATCTCCGTCCGGAGACGTTTGGAGACTGAACTTGCTGGCGTCGTCGAGACAGATGTTTGCGCTGTTGGGGAGGACTGTTGCAATGACGGCTCGTGAGATGATGATGGCTTTCGAGAGTGCGACCCTGATGATGCCATAGAGCCCGATTTACTCTTTTCACGCATCATCACCTGGCTAACATGCGACTTGAATGTAGCACATATTACAGTGACCTATTTCCGTATAATACGAGGGAACGGACGTGCATAATATCCCGTATGATACGGGCCAGCGGACCATGGGCCCATGATAAAAATATCCTCGACTATGACGGATGGGCCGGGAGGCAAATTATTCCCGATGGAGGCAGGTGGGCCCATGCAGGGGATATAGAGTAGATGAGTGGGCCAATGTACATGAATATTAGGTAGACGGGTGGGCCGAGGTAGTTGGATATTATGCAGATGGGTGTATTAAGGTAGATGTGTATGAGATAGATGGGTAGGTACTTGTTATCACATTCATGGGTGGGCCCAGACACATATTAAATTAGATGGGTGGGCCGAGGGTATTATACAATATTGTATTATACAGGTGGGCCCAGACGCATATTAATTAGACCAGTGGGCCGAGGGTGTTGTATGGGATGTTGTATTAGACGGGTGGGCCGAGGGTGGTATAAAATATAGATGGGTGGGCCCATGTGTATCATAATTGTAAACACGATGGAGCTGAGGTAGTTGTACATCAACCAAATCAGAGGAGGTAATAAAATCAAAGTTACCAAGTTCCTGGAGCAGCAGGTGATCTCCTGACATGGCCTTTGATGGTGCACAGGTTGTCTTGCAAAATTTGGAATCCGGGGTGTGAAGCTTGTGTTACCCTATGAGAAGCCAAGTTCCGATTACCAACCTTTGGGTCAACCGTACTCAGAGGAGGTAATAAATCAAAGTTCCTGAGTTCCCGGAGCAGCAGGTGATCTCCTGACATGGCCTTTGATGGTGCACAGGTTGTCTTGCAGAATTTGGAATCCAGGGTGTGAAGCTTGTGTTGCCCTATGAGATGCCAAGTTCCGACCACCCAAATTTGGGTCAACCGTACCGACTTCCAAGTTCCGGGACCCGGGAGTCGACAAATGAATATCTGATAACCAGCACACTTTCAATCAGGTAGTATTTCATTGAGCAATGAATCATCCAAGGGGTCTCTTATCAGACTCGGTAGTCAATATAGGCAAATGATAATGAAAACATGAAAGTTGTTATTATGCTATTTTTCAAACCCGAGACCCTGAAACCCATTGTTCAACATGTCCATTTTTCACTCACTGCACAAATCACCAAGTTTCGAGTGCCAAAGCGTGAAACTTGAAACCCAGTGTGCAACATGTCCATTTTTCATGTACATTACACAATTCATTGAGTTCCGAGTGCCAAGTGCCGAAACCCGAAGCCCGAGACCCGAAAATATGTATGCAACATTTCCATTTTTCACTTGTTGCACAAATCACTGAGTTTCAAGTGCCGAAACCCAAAACTCGAAACCCGGCATGCAACATGTCCATTGTTCAATTATATTACACAAGTCATTGAGTTCCGAGCTCCGAGGGCCAAAACCCGAACCCCGAGACCCGAAAATATGTACACAACATGTCCATTTTTCACTCATTGCACAAATCACCGAGTTTTGAGTGCTGAAACCCAAAACTTGAAACCCGGCATGCAACATGTTGATTTTTCATTTACATCACACAAATCATTGAGTCCGAGGTCCGAGGTCCGAGACCCGAACCCCGAACCCCGAAAATATGTGCACAACATGTCCATTTTTTACTTGTTGCACAAATCACCGAGTTTCAAGTGCCGAAACCCAAAACTCAAAACCCGGCATGCAACATGTTGATTTTTCATTTATATTACACAGATCATCGAGTTCCGAGCTCCGAGGGCCGAAATTCGAACCCCGAGACCCGAAAATATGTACACAACATGTCCATTTTTCACTCATTGCACAAATCACCGAGTTTTGAGTGCTGAAACCCAAAACTTGAAACCCGGCGTGCAACATGTTGATTTTTCATTTACATCACACAAATCATTGAGTTCCGAGGTCCGAGGTCCGAGACCCGAACCCCGAACCCCGAAAATATGTGCACAACATGTCCATTTTTTACTTGTTGCACAAATCACTGAGTTTCAAGTGCCGAAACCCAAAACTCAAAACCCGGCATGCAACATGTCCATTTTTCATTTATATTACACAAATCATCAAGTTCCGAGTGCCGAGGGCCGAAACCCGAACCCCGAGACCCGAAAATATGTACACAACATGTCCATTTTTCACTCATTGCACAAATCACTGAGTTTTAAAGTGCTGAAACCCGAAACTTGAAACCCGGCATGCAACATGTTGATTTTTCATTTACGTCACACAAATCATTGAGTTCCGAGGTCCGAGGTCCGAGACCCGAACCCCGAACCCCGAAAATATGTGCACAACATGTCCATTTTTTACTTGTTGCACAAATCACCGAGTTTTGAGTGCTGAAACCCAAAACTTGAAACCCGGCATGCAACATGTCCATTGTTCAATTATATTACACAAGTCATTGAATTCCGAGCTCCGAGGGCCGAAACCCGAACCCCGAACCCCGAAAATATGTACACAACATGTCCATTTTTCACTCATTGCACAAATCACCGAGTTTTGAGTGCTGAAACCCGAAACTTGAAACCTGGCATGCAACATGTTGATTTTTCATTTACATTACACAAATCATCGAGTTCCAAGTGCCAAGGGCCGAGACCCGAAGCCCAAGACCCGAAAATATGTATGCAACATTTCCATTTTTCACTTGTTGCACAAATCACCGAGTTTCAAGTGCTGAAACCTGAAACTCAAAACCGGGTGTGCAACATGTCCACTGTTCAATTATATTACACAAGTCATTAAGTTCCGAGTTCCGAGGGCCGAAACCCGAACCCCGAGACCCGAAAATATGTGCACAACATGTCCATTTTTCACTCACTGTACAAATCACTGAGTTTTGAGTGCTGAAACCCGAAACTCAAAACCCGGCATGCAACATGTTGATTTTTCATTTACATTACTCAAATCATTGAGTTCCAAGTGCCGAGGGCCGAGACCCAAAGCCCGAAACCCAACATCATGTACACAACATGTCCATTTTTCACTCATTTCACAAATCACCAAGTGTCGAGTGTCAAAACCTGAAACCCGGTACTTCAAATGGACACAAATTGTATTTGTATGTATTATCCATTGGTGTAGGGCTCAAATAACCTGGGAATTGTATTTGTCAGTACTTGGTACTTGGTACTTGGTACTTGGCACTCAGTGATCGGTGGTCAGTGGTTGGTACTTGGGAGTCGGTACTCGGTACTCGGTTCTCGGGACTCGGTACTCGGGACTTGGGACTCGAGACTCGGGACTCGAGACTTGAGACTTGGGACTCGGGACTCAGGATTCGGGACTCGGGATTCGGGATTCGGGACTTGAGACTCGGGACTCGGGACTCGAGACTCGGGACTCGGGACTCGAGACTCAGGACTCGGGACTCGAGACTCGGGACTCGGGACTCGGTACTTGGTACTCGGTCCTCGGCACTCGGTGATTGGTGGTCAGTGGTTGGTACTCAAGACTCGGTAGTTTCTCCCTGATACCCACCAAAAAACCCACACCCACAAGGTGGGTGTGGGTATATCATGGGGTATGGGTGGGGGTAGTGCTACTCATACCCCGGGGTTCACCCACACTATTCCCTATCGGTACTCAGTACTCGGCACTCGGTGATTGGTGGTCAGTGGTTGGTACTCGAGACTTGGTAGTCAATATAGGCAAATGATAATGAAAAATGACAGTTGTAGTCCATGTCAAGGTGAGTGATTTGGTAGTCTTTCCTTGTCATTCAGCAAAACATCAGCAATAATGAAAAAATGAAAGTTGTTATTATGCTTAACTCCTTACCAAAGGTTGTAGTCCAAGTCCAGGTGAGTGTAGTGGTAGTCTTTTCTTGTCAATTGGTTATCTTGTTACTCATTACGCAGTACTTGGTACATGGTAATTGGTACTCAGTATTTGGTTTTGATACTCAGTATCTGGGAATCAGTAGTCAGCTTAATCAAGGTTGTAGTCCGAGTCTAGGTGAGTTTATTTGTAGTCTTTTCTCGTCCATTGGTTACCATGTGACCAAGATATAAGCTAAAGAAATCCAAAACATCAATAATGACAAATGAAATACATGTGTGCAGTAAGTGAGTCTAAAGATAAAGAATGAATATTAATAGCAAGACTTGCACATTATGTCGAGATATCCAACATGACAAGCCTGTGATGTGATCAGAGACCTGGAATAACACCCATATACATCCATTATAATAGCTTAAAAGCTTAGAAATATTCATGAAGGATTGATGTAATGATAGGCAAAATGATGTGTGGAGAGTGACAGTAGACATCTTTTATACAAAGTCACATTTATATATGATTCAGGCCAAAAATATCATTACAAATATGTAGGATAGATTGTAAACTACCCAAGGAACCCATACTGCCTACTGCCCTGAGGGTAGGGGGTGGGTAGAAGGGATATAGTGAAAATATGAGTTGACCCAGCATTAAAGTCCTACCACTGCTCAACTAACCATTTTCGATGCTTTGGGTCTTTGAAGTTTCCCACACTCAATTTCTTACCCATTTCACTTCCTCAGTACTCAATTCTTGGTTGATTTGTCTGTAAATTTATGTCTATGATACTTAAGATATTTGAAATGTACCCCAGGTTTCTGATTATGAAGATTCAATGTTTTGAAGGCATGGGCCCCTTATCAGGCAAAATGGCAAGTATGCACACTAGCTCACAAACTCCAGCCTATTGTGAGCTGATCTTGGTCATAAGAAGCAAGAATATAAGCTATGCTCATTATATATTAAAAGGTTGGATCATGGATGCAAGGGCAAGATACTGAAAATTGTGAAAAAATGTCACAAGTGCAATTGTCTATGCTTTGTTCCTGGAGAAGGATCCTGTGTGTCCTGGGCTGGTTATATGATATATCTACTCCGAATATGCTCAGGAATAGACTCCCTACAGTCCTTGAGGTCCAGCTTTACAGGGAAAAACCCCCAGCGGGTGAACCACCAGAAGAGGGGGAGGTACACTATACAATAAAGGATTACCCTATGGTCCTGAGCTCCTGATACATTGTTTCTATTGTTGAATAGATGATTGAGATATAATTCCAAAGTCTGTTCACCTAGAAATGAACACATAGGAACATATTTTGTATTTTTATGTATATATGCAATATCCATTTAAGCACCAAGTCTCAACTACCGATTACCAAGTCCCGACACTTGATAGTTGATAGTCAGTATTTGAGCTCCGAGTGCCAATATTTCCTACCAATATCTCAGTCAAATGATAACCAAACCAAGACCCAAGTTCCAAACCTGACTACCGAATACCAAATATCAGTACTCGGGACTCGGGACTATTGGCTGGAGTACCCAACTATTGATTCCCAGGTACCGAGAATTAGAACCAAGTACCAAGTACCTGACTACTGATTCTCGGGTACCAAGTACCCGACTACTGATTTGAAGTACCGGGTTTCGGGTTTCGGCACTCGACACTTGGTGATTTGTGCAATGAGTAGATGGGCATGTGGCATAAATGTTTTTGGGCTTCGGGTTTTAGGATTCTGCCCTTGGCACTCAATGATCTGTGTAATGTAAATGAACAATGAACATGTTGTACACCGGGTTTCGAGTTTTGGGTTTCAGCACTTGAAACTCGGTGATTTGTGCAACAAGTGAAAAATGGAAATGTTGCATACATATTTTCAGGTCTCGGGGTTCGGGTTTCGGCCCTCGGCACTCGGAACTCAATGAATTGTGTAATGTACATGAAAAATGGACATGTTGCACACTGGGTTTCAAGTTTCACGCTTTGGCACTCGAAACTTGGTGATTTGTGCAGTGAGTGAAAAATGGACATGTTGTGTACATATTTTCAGGTCTCAGGCTTTGGGTCTCAGCCCTCAGCACTCGGAACTTGATGATTTGTGTGATATAAATGAAAAATCAACATGTTGCACACTGGGTTTCAAGTTTCATGCTTTGGCAGAACTTGAAGTTGTTGATTTAGATATCACCCAAAACCTGAACACCCGAATGTCAAATTTTCAGTGCCGAACCCCCAACCCTGACTGCCGGGTGCTGAGTCCCGAAGTCCGGAACTCAGGATTTGACATTTGAGATGAACGAAATTTTTCAGACATGTTTGAATTAATCTATGTATATCTATAAACATTTCACTAACCCCTGAACCCTGAAAGATATTTTTGTTGTCTTACATACCAAATTCTGAGTTCCGAGTTCCGGGACCCCGGACCCCCGAAACCCGGCAGTCCACAATTTCGGAGTTCGGGGGTTGGTAAAATGTGTATGGATATATGAAGGGTTGGTTTAAACATTTTAAAAGATGTCTCATATCAAATGTCAAGTCCCAAGTTTTGATTTCCGGGTTTCAAGAGTGCTGAGTCCCGAAGCCCGGAGTCCCGAAACCTGGAGTCCTGAAACCCGGAAATCAAAACTCGGGACTTGACATTTGATATGAGACATCTTTCAGAAATGTTTCAATCAACCTTTCATATATCCATGCACATTTTACCAACCCCTGAACCCCGAAATTATGGACTGCCAGGTCTCGGGGTTCGGGGGTCCCGGAACTCGGAACTCGGGAAATTTGGGGAGATCAATAAAATTTGATTTACCCATGTTTAAAATATATTTTTGTTCTACATACCGAGTTCCGAGTTCCGGACCCCCGAACCCCGAGACCCGGCAGTCTCGGGGTTCGGGGTTCGGGGGTCCCGGCACTCGGAACTTGGGGAGATTTGGGGAGATCAATAAAATTTGATTTACAATTGAGTTGATTGGCAAACACATTGACTTACCCATGTTTGAAATATATTTTTGTTTACACATACTGAGTTCCGAGTTCCGGGTTCCGGACCTCCGAACCCTGAAACCCGAGACCCAGCAGTCCACAATTCTGGGGTTCGGGGGTTGGTAAAATGTGTATGAATATATGAAAGGTTGAATGAAACATTTTTGAAAGATGTCTCATATCAAATGTCAAATCCCGAGTTTCAACTTCTGGATTTCGGGAGTGCCGAGTCCCGAAACCTGGAGTCTTGAAACTCGAAATTCGAAACTCGGGACTTAACATTTGATATGAGACATCTTTCAAAAATGTTTCATTCAACCTTTCATATATTCATACACATTTTGCCAACCCCTGAACCCCAGAATTGTGGACTGCTGGGTCTCGGGTTTTGGGGTTGGGGGGTCCAGAACTCAGAACTCAGTATGTGTAAACAAAAATATATTTCAAACATGGGTAAGTCAATGTGTTTGTCAATCAACTCAATTGTGAATCAAATTGTATTGATCTCCCCAAATTTCCCCCGAGTTCCGAGTTCCGGACACCCGATACCCGAGACTCAAATTGTATTGATCTCCCCAAATTTTCCCAAGTTCCAAGTTCCGGACACCCGACACCTGACACCCGGCAGTCTCGGGTATCGGGTGTCCGGAACTCGGAACTCGGGGGAAATTTGGGGAGATCAATACAATTTAATTTACAATCGAGTTAATTGACAACACATTGACTTAATCATGTTTGCAATATATTTTTGTTTAGACATACCGAGTTCCGGACACCTGATACCCGAGACCCGGCAGTCTCAGGTTTCGGGGTCCGGGGGTCCGGAACTCGGAACTCGGTATGTCTAAACAAAAATATATTGCAAACATAGTTAAGTCAATGTGTTTGTCAATCAACTTGATTGTGAATCAAATTGTATTGATCTCCCCAAACTTTCCCAAGTTCCGAGTTCCGGACACCCGACACCCGAAACCCGGCAGTCTCAGGTCTCGGGTATCGGGTGTCCGGAACTCGGAACTCGGTATGTCTAAACAAAAATATATTGCAAACATGGGTAAGTCAATGTGTTGTCAATCAACTTGATTGTAAATTAAATTGTATTGATCTCCCCAAATTCTCCCAAGTTCCGAGTTCCAGACACCCGATACCTGAGACCCGGCAGTCTCGGGTTTCGGGTTTCAGGGGTTGGTACATCTCGGTTTGGGGTTTGGCACTGAAAATTTGACATATATATTTTTGTGAGTGTTGTGCTTCTGGTGTCCATGCTTAGAAATAGGATTTGTTGCACACCAGGGTTCAGGTATGGGGTTTTTCCACTTCAGTCCTGGATTATTGGTCAATGCCACACATGATCGATTCATGTTTTTGTGCTTAGGGGTTTAGATTTGGTGGTTGATGGTAGGTATATGCACTCATAGTGTACATGTATCCTATGTGTTTGATTCGCTGGTGGCTACATCAGCTGTATGTCTTGATGGAACATATCTAGGCTCACCCATATATGTAATACACCCCCGTCAGCCCGCCCATCTATGTATTATCCCCCACGTCAGCCAACCCATCTATGTAATACATCCTATGTTGGCCCACCCGTCTATATAATTATACCCCACCTCGGCCCACCTGTCTATGTAATAAATATTTTATAGCACCCTCGGCCCACCGGTCTATTTGATATCCCTTTCGTCGACCCACCCGTATATGTAATACATTCCACGTCGGCCCACCTGTATATGTAATACACCCTACGTCAGCCCACCCGTCTATGTAATATTTCCCTACCTCGGCCCACCCATATATGTAATACACCCACGTCGGCCTGCCCGTCTATATAACAATATTTGCCTTACATCTCTCTTCAGCCCAGCTGTCTATAATATCCTACTCTACATATTACCCAGATGGGCCCACCCATCTCCATGAATGATCATATTCCCCCGGCCCATCCGTCAACATTAAGGATATATATATCATTGGCATACATGGGCCCACCCGTCTCCATCAGAAATAATATGTGTCCTGGCCCATCCGTCATCATCGAGAATATACATAACATGGGCCCATGATCAGCTGGCCCGTCTCATACGGGATATTATGGAGGTTGGGTGGCCCATATAATACGGAATTTGTCACTGAAGGGGCTCAATGTAGCGCGATCATGCTGGATGGAAGTGCGGGGGGCACCTGTTGCATATGAGAGGTAGTAGTAGGGGAGGGGGGGGGAAGGGGGCTCCTGGCGCTTCTTCCCAGCCCTGCGTCTTGGCGGGCTGTCCAGGCTGATAGTGTTGCTGTCGTCATGAGTAATTTCATCCAGGGAATCCATATTAAGATCCTCCATCTCACCTGCAAGAGGGTTGTCATCGTAGATACCGTCAAAATTATAATCATCAGTAGGGGAATGAGCGACAGGAGAGTAAGTACCGTCGTGAGATGTAGCACCGGAGGGAAGCGGTGGGTAACGAAAAACAGGGGACCCGGCAGAACTGTTGGTGTGAGTGCTTGGGGGTGGTGGCACATAGTTCCATTGCGAAGGGCTACCACCACTGCCTCCAGGAGCAGGGGGAGTGTGACAAAAGGGGGAGGTAGGTGGTGCCGTGGCTGCGGCACCACCTGCATGAGCGTTTGGAGCAGGGGGAGTGTGATAAAATTGGGGGGAGGTAGGTGGTGCCGCGGCTGCGGCACCACCTGCATGAGTGTTTGGAGGAAGGTAGTCATAAGTGGGTCCAGTTGACGACCCAGCAATGCCGCCAGCTGGAGCATTGGGGAGAGGCGTGTTGCCAAGTTGCATGGGAGAGCCGGGATCAGTGCTGGAGGAAGCAGGGGGACGAAGAGAGCCACCCGAAGGACGGGTGAGAGAAAAGAGATCACTTGCGTGATCAACGCCCGGCTTTGACGATGACATTTTGGTGGAGAATGATGGATGGGAGCCCCAGATGGAGTAGAGCTGATCGTACCAGGGAAAGTCCTTCTCGTATTTACCTACAAATTTAATTAGAAGAATTTGTGTAGGGAGGAGAAGACTCACGATGCAAATTCACGCTTGTCTTTGAATCGATGGGCACGATGCCTGCACCCGTGGACTCAAATTCAGCACGAATGTCACGAAATTTAGTGCGGAGGCTGTGATCAGCGATCAGCATTGGTGATTATAAAAATAGGGGGGGATCACTTACGCCACGATGCGATTATATACAGAGTCCCGAAATTTGTTGGGATTCGAGGCATAGAGCACCGCGTATTGAGGATCGTCGGAGAAAATAACCCTTGCAATGACAGCATGGATTTCGTTTTTGTCTTTGCCTGAGGGGCGGCCCTCAGCTTCATGGTTGGCTGGATTCTTCTTTTCACTGGCGAACAGAATGCGGCAATCTGGTGGGTGTCCAATGAGGTAGTCAACCAGCCTATTGGTCCGCTGGGGAACCGCTTGCCAGCTGATAGAGATAGTAGGAGAAGTAGTAGCTCTATCTTTACCTCCTATGCTGCATTTTCCCTTTCCCCGTGCAGGAGGAGCTGGTGATGGCTCCATAAATTTCAGCCCGGTCTTGCAACGTCGCAGGGAGATGATTTGAGACTGTATATGTAGTCGCGCAGAGCGACGAAGTCGTGGTCATAGGGCAGGCATGTCTTTTGGGACTCCGATCGATGCCGGCCCAAGCCGTAGTGTGACAAATCTTATTTTTGACCGAGTTTACCGAGCTTTACAGAGCTTAGCGAGCTCTGTGAAATTTACTTTGAACGCCATTACTGTATCATTTCGACCTTAGGTTCGTGGGAATGTCGGCACTGCATTACCTAATGGTTTTGTGACAGGTTCGTCTCTCAAGGACAGCTGTGACAAACTTACAATAGGTTCATAGGTTCATAAGGTTCATATTCAGTAGGATAATTTATGTACTTTCTACACAAAGTATGGCTCAAAAATGACAATAAGGAGGGAAAAAAAAGTGGTTAGACAAATGTTTTCATAAAAAAACATATCTAAAAAAAACATATCATATGTTATGTCACAAAATTAGGTTCGTTGACCCAAAACAGCTGTGACTGTCACAAAAAATAGGTTTGGTTCATCGGGCTTGTGATGGTGTGACGAACCTAAGGTTGAAATGATACAGTATACAGTGTCACATATTGGCGCATGACGCACGTGACAACACAATGTGGCTCAGCAGAGTGTCACGTAGGAA
The DNA here is from genome assembly GCF_016647785.1 of Suillus fuscotomentosus. Classification (NCBI taxonomy): domain Eukaryota; kingdom Fungi; phylum Basidiomycota; class Agaricomycetes; order Boletales; family Suillaceae; genus Suillus; species Suillus fuscotomentosus. Next base: position 50,833 of record NW_024539678.1, on the reverse strand, counting down.
TTCAAACCATTATATAACCGTTATCTCTCATCTACCTCTCTTCCCTCATTTCGTTGTTCTACGACTGAGGGTATGTTCATTAGTGCTGCCATGGTTTGGTCCAGAACCATGGTCCATGGTCCAAGAATTGGGGCGGACTGGACCTGAGTGAGGTTCGCAGTCCACCATTGCCCGAACGGTTCTATGTTGGTTCAAACCTTCCCCGAACTGCAAGAAGTTCTGTCACATTGTTGAAGCATGTTTTGATACTGCCTTCAATGATCCACCTCAGCCTCAGGGAGCCCTGTTTTCACTATGAGCATTAGTCTCTCTCTTCCCTATTCTGTTTCAACTTTCACGCCATGGCTTCATTCTATTCCACTCAGGTATGATTTCACAACTTAGGAATCATTATAGTAACAATCTCCATTCCCTCCTCAGCCACACAAAGGATGTCCCCCACCTTCTCTGCTACGTCGCAGAAACAAGCAGACTGGAAAGAGTGTTTGGTAATGTCACCCCATCGAAACCCAAAGACTAGAACATTAGTTCAGTCTCATGCACACACCCAGAAGCCCATGCTCGTACCTCCCCACATGCCCACTATGATATCTTGCACCAGGCTCCAGCACCTCGTCTCATGCCCTCGCCCAAGAACCCTACCCCAATCAACTGCCAGACCAGGTTTTCACTTCCACTAGGAACTGCAAGAAGCACTATCACCATGGTAAGCTATCCAACTCTGCACCTGTTGTGAACTGAAGCCGACACTGACATGCTCTCATAAGGCAAGTGTCCTCCTCGCTATAAGTGGTGTTTTCATCAGCATGGGTTCTCCTGTGTCTTACTTCGACTACATGTCACCTGTTCCCTATTGTCTACTCTTTATATCACTCATGTTCTCCATGATTGCAATGTTGATGTCTGGCTTGAGCATGATATGTTGGCTGCACGCTGATCAGCACTGGACTCAAGAAGTGAGTTTTATTCTCGTCATGCTGATTCGGACACCAGCTGACCTAAATATAATCAGCAACTCAAGCAAGGCAACTACTTTGTCTTGTCCTACCTGTTGTCGATAGTCACACCTATATTCTTTGTTGCTTTGTCATCCACGTTTGGCTCGCTACAGTTGTTAAAGGTGGCATATAGGAATGTCCATGTTTCTGTGACAGTTGAGGCAGAAGCAGCTGTCTTGTTGGATGTGTAGCTATGAGTAGGCGTCCTACCTATGTTTTTTTTTGCTCATCATAAATAAATTTGGTTCACATCAGGAAAAAGTGTTTGGACTGGTAGCGCCATGCCAATGCTATACTGCTGTAGGTAGTCAATCAAACCATGTGCAAGTCTATGTACAACAACAGAACTATGAGCACAATGACATGACACTTGTGCCGCGATGTTAGAACAAGTAGATTATAAATGCTGTATTATATCAAATGTTACGAACTAGGATAGTTCTAACAACGAAAGCTTGACAGAGGTTCCTGGTTGTTGAGATTCTAAGTCTCTCAGAAGAGAGAGAGTTCAAGGCTTAGTCGAAGGAGTGCTTCTACTAAGAGTCAGGTATCAGACGACTTAAGATTGGAGGTCTTAAGCGAAGGAAGTTTCTGGGGAAAACCTAGTAAGATTAAAGTGAAGTTCTACAGTGTAATACATGTGCTTAAATAGGCCAATATGTGTGCACAGACCAAGACAATCATGAGAAATAAGGTACAGTACCAGGAATGGTAAGTGATTTATATAAGTACAAGAAAATAGACAACAATGGAACAGTGATTGTAACATAAAATATGTTAAAATTAATGTAAAGATTGATATAAAACTCATCAGCAAGCTTGAGAACATCACCATTGATCCATGACATGTCTACCTTGCCTGATCCAAACCTGGGCATCAGATGACCCGCTTGCAAAACATCTTGCACGCTCACGACAGATGCAAAACACTGTTGGTTATGAGTTGAACGTACTAGCTGATAAAGATTTGTTGTGGGTTCTGGGTCACGGAGGGGGCAGAACCATTTGATATACGTGAGTGGGTGAGTGAAGTTACCATAGTGAGATGGTAATTTGAAGATCACATGTATCTGTGCAACCTGCAAGCCTGCAAGTGTCTAAGCATAATGGTTTGAAGCATAAAATGAAAGATGCACCATCAAGTCCTGTACCACTCTTCCATGCATCACAATCTTTGACAACAAAAGCAACATCAAAATGTGCAGGTGCAGCAGGTTTGCAATGTTCATGATTGGGAATAGGTGGATGAGCTTGAAGATGATTCAACCGTTTGAGGTCACTGACATGACTGTTCTTAGGTAGGATAAGTAAAATTGATTTGAACACATCAAACCAATCATAGTTGCTGGCAGAAACAGAAGAACAGGGAAAGTGATGGCTGAGGAAAGTTTGAAGTGCAGGTATGAAGTCGATAGCACCAAAAATGGTTTGCAGATGAGATGGTGTAGAAGAGGAATGGGAAGTGGGTGAATATAGGTGGTATGAGATAACTCAAGTAGTCCTCGGTGAGCGAGATATATGTCGGCCCAAGGGGATTGCTACTGAGAAGGTTCCTCTAAGTGTATAAAACGGAGGGAAACACTGAACCAGGCACTTGATCAAGCCTGGTAAGGCGCGCGACGATGAGCGAAGCGCGAGCAAGCAAAAGCGATGTGGAGTGCCGATGAGCGATAGCGGCCGACAATAGATATCGACGAGCAACTTATAACGGAAGCGTGCGCTTAAGCAGAAGCGGTGCGTGTGCGGGTGGTGGAGCGCAGCAACTCTTAATGAGTCAGAATACTAATGGACAGAGTTTCTAGTAATGTACGGCAGCGGCGCTCGTATTGTACTTAGATACTTTAGATTTTTAGAGGATAACTTAGACTTATAGTCCAACAATGTGTGGGCAGAAAAAGATAGTCATTACACAGTTTATGCGCGTCTATATATACTAAGTAATGTTAAGCGCTGTCAAGCGCTAAAGCGAACCGAGAAGCGAGATAATATGTAATAAGGGTCCATAACGGAAAACATACGAAACATGGCCATAAGTGCCGGAGATATGTCAGAATTAATGAAAATAGAATCGGAATATGCACCGACGAACCGAACGGACATGGAATGGATGGACGGAGGACGTGCAATGGAACCGAGGATGCGCGCGCCGATGCGCGACTAAGGAGTGACCGGAGCACTGGCGCTTGCGAGCAGCCGACGAAGTGCTTGAGCACGCTGTGTGAGATATGAGTCACGCTATGTCAGGAAGTGATATTAACAATGGGATTTTAGATCCCTGCAAGGCCACAGGGATATTAGTCTCTACAACGGACACATTTGGAAAAGGGCAGCTCTTGGCAACATGGTAGCCATGTGAGGTAAGCAAACCAGATGGAATAAATTGAGACAGTAATGAGTCTGCAGTCCCACTCTCCAAGCCTGCAGCCTCGTGGTCCTCATCCTGATCCTTGAGTGCATCCAAGTCGAATGGTTGGTCACTTTGGGAGGCAGTCCATTGGAGGTAGATACCATGGTGAAATATGGCCTCTTGAAGTTCAAGCCAGTGAGTCATCTGTGCAATATAATCAACTTTGTTGCTTGCTTGATAAGCATCCTTCACACAGTCAATATGTAGTCGTTTGGGGCTTTCTGAGTTGAACCCATCCAAGCTGCCCAAAGAATGAATAGCTTGCACATAGTGGCACATAGAATGGACTTTGGGAATATTGAAGTGTTCCCGCAGGCCCAGCTCAACAAAAACTTCCTTGTTGGCATGAAAAATATCTAGTGCATCTTGCATTCACATGAGGGTCATGTCCGTGTGGGCTTGATACTGTGCATAGTAAATAAAATCAAGGACAGTGCATGCAGCCTGAAACATGTGGGGTTCCACAGCACCTGCAATGACACCTAAAATGACATGCTGCATCCCTTTATGCTCGGTGCAAGTCCATTGAGAGATGGTTGAAATTCCCCACTTGAAATGACATAGTCCATGGAACTCAGACATCACTTGAAACCGTGCATCAAATTCAGAGTCAGACATAATGCTAGCACACCAGCTAACAATGTGATCTTTGAACACTCCCTTGTGTAACTGGTGGGGGATATCGGGAGTGATGCATGAAAAAATATTGGTGTGTGGGAGAAAGGATAATGGATTGCATGAAGGCCTTGATCTTCAAAGAGGTGAGGGTCTTCTCCATTTTAATGGCATCTGAGAGTTGTGTGAGTCTTATCAACATTTTGGAGAGGTGAATTGTGGTGGTCTCCTCATTGATTTGGTCTTACAACACAATGGGGGCAGTGGTTTTCTTTACAGCATGCAATGAGACATTGCTCAGAGTGATCTGCGATGTATGCCACAAGAATCAGAAATATCCAATGAATGTTCCAATCAGTGCAGATCATCTCAACTCCACTATGACCAGCCTCGATGAGTGGTTCCATGACCAAATGCATGCAGTTATGGAATAGTCGATAGTGACCCAATTGATGTCCTTCATCATCTTTGAAATGGAGCATTTTGGAGATAGGTAAGTATCCTATCAGCACTGTAGCATGTTTTGATGGCTGACAATGGACATCCTTCTGGATATTTCTGACAGTGAGATATACCGGCCAGGCAGCTTTATCCCCATGAAAACAGGTTAAGTTTGTTTTGTCGGATGCAAGGATCACCAGTGCCACAACAGCACCAGCTGGAAGATGTTGCTATAACTTATGGTTAGTCAATGCTATCTATCTTCAAACTTTTGCTCAACTAACCTGCATATTCCACCACCAATCACCTGTCCACATCTCATCATAGACTTGTGTTTTGCCTTCAGCATCGGCAAACACTTTCTCCAGCACATATCCAAGGTACTCCTCAAATGCAGGGTTCCCAATCAGCTTGCGCACACACTCTACAGGGTCCTGGCACCAAAGTTCATGATTTTTGGTGAGTAGCTCATCATTGCCATCTCTTCGATCACCTGTTGATGTGACGATGTCACTGGTCCAGCCAGCACCTTTTGGAAGTTTGTCAAGTCTCTTCTAAAATGTGTAGGTGCTCATAAAACTAGGCTGAGTGTGATTTTTAGTCTAAGGTGTTTTTTGTTACTAGGTGCTTTGGAGAGGAGACATCATTGGGACTTACAATGGCAAGTTTGAGAAATTCATCTGTAGCAGTTTTATTAACACTCTTCATCATCCACTCTGCAAGTCCCCACTCCTTCTCATCATTGAATAGATACCATGGACTCCCCTCCAGGCCCATATCAATCTGGTTCGCCCGGATTTCTTCAAATTGGTCTTCCCAACTCACAACACATCTGCAACTCACCCTGGGTACACTTCGGCAAATCTGCCAGGCTCATTATTGTCTGCTATCTCCTCGATTCTGGCCCTTTTGGAATGGTGCTCATTTACCTCATGGGGATCAACTTAGGCCCTCCTTTGTGGAAATTCATAGTCAATATTATCAGGTATGTCATAGTCATATTCGGGGGGTGTGACAACATCTGACTCCTTGCCTGACCGTTCATTGCAGGATATGTTTTGTTGAGTGACCATGAGATCCCATTGTTGGCGACACACTGGTGTGTTTTGGATATGTAAGGTAACATCTTTGTGTCTGGCAAGCTCTTTGAGACAAAAATTGCAGTGTGGTTTGTTGTTCATGTGGAACTTCATGGGGGACTTGGTTTTCAAAGGTATGTAGATTATTTGTTTGCCCTGATTGAGTGTCTAATCCAACATGTGTCTCAGATTCTGACATTCTGAGACATCCCGTCATGGCCTCAGACATTCTTGGCACCAACCTTATCGCAAAATCAGGACCAAGGTGCACTCTTCACTTTTGATCTCATTCCTTGCTTATCCTCTCAACTCTAACCTACACTAATGTCATCAGTCGCAAAGTCTGATCGCCATCCTACTGAGAGGGCACAATATATTTGTGAGTGATCCTTTCTCATTCTTCTCATTATCGTAGCTAATTGAATATCATTTGCAAGCTGAGACTCATAAGGATGAAGAAAACTGTCAGCGTGAACAGGCCAACAAAGCTCTGCAACAGCAAGAGAAGGCTCGACAAAAGGCCAGCCAAGCATCAGAACATGAAGCATACAAGATTCACGGATGTGCAGGTTGTTTTTATTTCATGTTGTCACCCTCAATGCTGATGTTTGCAATGTATGATGGCTCACTAGCACTTACTGATTCCACGTCTCAAGTATCTGCATCCCCATTGGTTCATGATCCTGCAGTATGTGTCTGCCTCTCTTGTTACATCAATTCAACTGACAGGGTTCTCATTCAGTTTACCAGCCAGACTGTTTCAACCCCTGTAAGGGACTCAAGACTTGTTGCATGTCAAAGTGTGGTGCCACCTGCACTGAGCAGGATTTCTTCGACCGGCAAGGTTAGTTTATTAGACTTTATATCTACTTCTATGATGACACTTACATACAAAGACTCTGCGCCTCAATACCCTGACACCTGAAAAGGCAGCTGAACTGTTGCATCTGCGTGAGGCTGTTGTAGGTAAACAACTTTTGCTGGACACTACACAAAGTGAGTGTCTAGCAAAATATAATAGTTGTGGTCTAGCACAGCCTAGTCTGCTATACTTGCAGAACAAGTGTGTTCGACCTGAGGGGTTAACTGTTGGTAGTAGAATAATTAGTTATACAAAAAGGAAGATAGTCCGAAGCGCAGGAGACAAAGTCCGAAGGTATAATTACAAATCTGAATGTAAAACATCAGGTCTGATGTTTTTTGGGTTTGGGTTAGTGGGTTTTGGCGGGTTTCATCGGATATCATCAGGTTAGTGTCGGGTTAGGAAAAGAATGTTGGGGATAGTGAACGGCGGAATACTGTCGGTGTTTCGGAGTGTTTCGGATAAATATGGATGATATTTGCTGAATTCAGTGAAGAACTACAGATATCTAATGACCTCCTCCTACTCGGAGGTAGAAAGGTATGATAAGTAAGAAGGAGGTATGCAAAATATATAGTGTCTATGTAGAATTTCGGAGTGCTATAGGCAAAAGTAGTACACATATTACAGTGACCTATCTCTGTATAATACAAGGGAATGGACGTGCATAATATCCCATATGATACAGGCCAGCGGACCATGGGCCCAGGATAACAATATCCTCGACTATGACAGATGGGCTGGGAGGTAAATTATTCCCAATGGAGGCAGGTGGGCCCATGCAGGGAATATATAGAGTAGATGAGTGGGCCGATGTACATGAATATTAGGTAGACGGGTGGGCCGAGGTAGCTGGATATTATGCAGATGGGTGTATTAAGGTAGATGTGTATGAGATAGATGGGTAGGTACTTGTTATCACATTCATGGGTGGGCCCAGACACATATTAAATTAGATGGGTGGACCGAGGGTATTATAAAATATTGTATTATATGGGTGGGCCCAGACACATATTAAATTAGATGGGTGGACCGAGGGTATTATAAAATATTGTATTATATGGGTGGGCTGAGGGTGGTATAAAATATAGATGAGTGGGCCCATGTGTATCATAATTGTAGACATGATGGAGCTGAGGTAGTTGTACATCAACCAAATCAGAGGAGGTAATAAATCAAAGTTACCAAGTTCCCGGAGCATCAGGTGATCTCCTGACATGGCGGTGCAAAGCTTGTGTTGCCCTACGAGACACCAAGTTCCGACCACCAGAATTTGAGTCAACTGTACCGAGTTCCGAGTTCTGGTGTAGATGAGGAATCTTGACTATACGTGAAAACACTTAAAACAAAAGGGTGCTCAACAGCAAGACCGGGATACGAGACAACGACTCGACCCAAGGGACAACCACTGAGAGAAGTTCCTCGAAATAAAGTGGAGGGAAACTCTATGAGCTAGGCGGGCGCTAACAGGCGCGAAGGCGCGCGAGATGCGCGCATGAACGGGAGGTTCGAGAATGCGCGCGCACGAAGCGAAGGCGCGCCTTGAGTGTTAAGGGAAAGGTCCTATTGAGGAGTGAATGCCCAGATGGATGATTGACAGGAGAGTAAGATCTTATAACAAGTGAGGAGGTGATCTATACACTTTCCAGTACACAAAGATAAGGGGAAAGTAAGTACCAGAACCAAAGGAAACCCTTCTGTATTTAAGAATGGAGATTGCGCTAAGCGGCGTGCTTCCGAGCGCGCTCCCGAACCGAGTAACCATATCAACTCTAATTATAACTAAGTTTAAATAGACTTTCTATATGTAGCGCGGACGTCGGACTGAAGATTTTATTAGTTCAATGGACAAGATAGGAATAATGCACCAGCGAATCAGTAAGGACATGGGACGAATGGACGGACAATAGCGCGAAGACCTAGGAGAAGGCGCGCGAAGCGCGAAGCGCGCATAGCGCGTGCGCAGGTAAGGTGCACCTAAGTGCGCGCGAGTACGGATAAGGCGCGCGCGAGACTGGTCCTTAGGATTAGAGCTGTAGCATATAGGAATGTATGGGTAAAGGCCGGATATTCGGCATTGAGACACGCGAGTCTCTACACCAGGACCTGGAACTCAACACATAATTTAGTTAATACTTTTTGATGGTGCACAGGTTGTCTTGCAGAATGTGGAATCCGGGGTGCGAAGCTTGTGTTGCCCTACGAGAAGCCAAGTTCTGACCACCAGAATTTGAGTTAACTGTACCGAGTTCCGAGTTCCGGGACCCAGAACTCAACACATAATTTAGTTAATACTTTCCATGTTAAATGGCCAACCGAAGTTGAGATGTTTCTGAAGAGAGCAGCAGGTGCTCTCTTGACATGGCCTTTGATGGTGCTTAGGTTGTCTTGCAGAATGTGGAATACGGGGTGCGAAGCTTGTGTTGCCCTACAAGAAGCCAAGTTCCGACCACCAAAATGTGAGTCAACCGTACTCAGAGGAGGTAATAAATCAAAGTTACCGAGTTCCCAGAGCAGCAGGTGATCTCCTGACATGGCTGTGCAAAGCTTGTGTTGCCCTATGAGACACTAAATTCCGACCACCCAAATATGGGTTGACCGTACCGAGTTCTGAGTTCCGGGACCTGGGAGTTGACAAATGAATATCTGATGACCAGCACACTTCCAATCAGGTAGTATTTCATTGAGCAATGGATAATAATACATCTTTGACAGCCAAAATTATCCCAGGCTCCCTTATCTGATCCTCTCTATCTCCACCCCCTATAACATCAAAGTCCAGACATCCAGCATTCAGCATCTGATTTCTCAAGATTAACATCCAGCATGAACGGTTCTTCCCCTTCCCCTCCTGATAGCATAAACATCTGGCGCACTTGGGCCCTGACTGTGACTTATGAAGCAGGGGAATATACTGAACATAAATTCAAGGCAGAGAAGACTGGAGGAGGCCCAGTCATACCTTCCCTCAACCTAGACACTGATCTGGTGATGGCGTGTGATCACTTGGCTGATGTACTCATAAAGGCATATAAAAATCCCAGTGGGTCTTCCTGCAGATTCGGAAAATTCATTTTATCATTCAAATTCCTGCATGACAGTTCAGATGCAGATGGATATTGCAAGATATAGCAAATTGATCTCCCCGAAGGACACCGGGCATAATGAACATAGAGAGGCGAGGTTGCTTGAGAGGTGTCCTCCTGGCCATGAAGGCAAAAGGTTGGTCGACAAACCTGCCACAACTGTCAATGCATCCGGTGCCATCATTGCATGGTACCTCCCAGACACCCTGACCGACACCACCCAGGTGTGTAATATACATTGTTACTCAATGGATATTGAATATTAATGGAACCTACAGAAGGAAATCAGGGAGGCCACCGATTTGCTCGCTCCAAGCCTCGAAAAAAGTGTAAGGGCTGATGGCAATTGGCGAACTAATCAAACATTGTTCAACTGGGGCTCGGAAGATGTTGGACCAACTCCCGGATGCATCAATCTATCTCCGGCATGGTTTCAACAGGGACACGAGGTAGGATCTGATGAGATGGTGATTCTGGCAGTCATACTCACCAATCCCAAAGAATGTGTCAGATCTGGAGGTATCTGCATCATTGAAGTGACCTTCCTGCCAGAATATCCTCAAAGCCATTGCAAGGCCAGCAGCCATCACGTCTGCGGCACTCAGAGTCATGCATCCTGAGCAGTACTGGGCAGGATTGAGAACCTTGTCAAACCTTGGAAATATAGCAGTAAGCAAGGATCTGCCACAGATGCCAGAGGCCCTGCAGTACTGGGCATCCGTGTTTAACACCCTTTCCATCATTTCCAATCGGGAAACCCCCCATCATCGAGACCACATGTCCATTGCTGAATGCTTCGACATTCTCACCACCGTGGGGAACTATTCTAATGCTTGGATGACAATGCCAAGCCTTCAGCTGGAGTTCAAGTACAATTCTGGCTGTATGATTGCATTTTCTGGAAGGATTGTGAGACATGGAGTTTATGATGTGGAAGGGGATCAGATTGCTTGGGCATGGTATATGAGGGATGCTGTTCACATTTACACTGGTGTTCCATCATGTGGATGGGCTAGTGTGGATGGTCCATACAGCGTGTGAAAGATCAAACAAAGAGCAAGCATTGTGACCTATATACATTCCAACAAATGAATACCATGTACCAATAGTTATCCAGACCTCAATACTCAATTTTGAGCATTTGCAAAGTGATATGTGGGACTGAATAATTTGGATGCAAGCCTCGGTATTTGATAATTGGACCTCGGGACTTGACTTGTGGGAGTCCCGAGTGCTGGGTTACTGAGTCCTGACACCCGGACCTCAGCACATGATATTTGAGACTGGGGGAAGATGTATAAATACGCTCAAATTAACATTTGTTATTGCCATACACATTTGACAAAACCCTGAGCCCTGACATTGTGGACTCCAGACTCGACACTGTTCTGAATACCGAGTCCCGGAAGCCCAGGTCCCGATGTAGAGACTTGTGTGTCTCATGGTCTGATATGACAAGTTTTCACTAAGGAGTACATAGCACGAACTTGTAGTGTCACTCCGTGCGCTACCCGCAGCTATCCCTATATGAGGCGCAGCTTTCCCGCGCAACACGCGCGTTCCCACGCTTGAGCTCCCTATAGCACCAGCCATCCAGAAGCACCCATCCACTGTCCACCAAGCCCTCTAGTGCATATATTTCTATTTCTCTCATTTGCATATTGTTCTGTCTTTATTTTTATCATGGATTCTCACTCATATATATCTTTACATACCTACTCGGTAGCGCTTCGGCTCCACATTACAGCGCTTAGGCGCGCTATATAAGCGCCAGCAGTACATAGTACTAGGGACTTACTTTCCAACTTTTCCTACCTTTCACTTTACTTTACTTTTACTTTCACCTCTCACTTTACCTAGTACTTACTACCTAGAAAGTCACAATAGAACTCTATCCCTTTACATCTCGCACTCTCACATCTCTTGCATCATATTATCACTTAAGTCTAGTCTATCTATCATTTCCACATACGCGCACGCTTTCCTGTGCTTCGCGCTAATACGTGCGCGTGTTCCCGCGCCTTGCGTGCACCTGCGCTTTCTCACGCTTCACTTCAGCACGTACCTCTATATCTTCGCTGCACTCGCTTCCCCTTTAGGGTCGAATGCACTTGTCTCCTCAGGTAACGCAGACTAGGCAACGCATGACCTTACAACATTTTTAGATACAGTTAGGAGCTTCATTTGTTCCTCTCTGTATTGTTGTTTCTACACCGAGTCCTGAATTTCGGAGGTCAGGGTTCAGAGACCCAGAGCTTGTCAACTGTGTTGAGTGTCAGGGTATCCAGAGCATTGGAGAGAGCATGTGTCAGTATTTTGTGTTTCATGGTTCATGTTTTGTGGTTATGGAATTGGGCATCAGGGACTCGGTATTAAGAACAGTGTCGAGTTGCGACCTGGAGCTCGGCAACTGTGCTGACCTCCAAAATTCGGGACTCGGGACCCGGGGTTCAGCACTTGGGACTCGGAGCTCATGACCTGGGACTCAACACTGTTCTCAATACCGAGTCCCTGACGCCCGATTCCATAACCACGAAACATGAACCATGAAACGGAGAATACTGACAAATGCTATCTCCAATGCTCCGAATACAGTTGCCGAGCTCCGGGTCGCCGAACCCCAACCTCCGAAATTTGGGACTCAGGACCTGGGGTTCGGCACTCGGGACTTGGAGCTCGTGACCTGGGACTCAACACTGTTCTCAATACTGAGTCCCTGATGCCCGATTCCATAACCACGAAACATGAACCATGAAATGCAAAATATTGACACATGCTATCTCCAATGCTCTAGATACCCTGACACCCAACACAGTTGCTGAGCTCTGGGTCTCTGAACCCCGACCTCCGAAATTCGGGACTCGGGACCTGGGCGTCCAGGACTCGGATGTGAGATTTTTGAATGCATAGAATATGTTACATCTTGTATACAATGAAGACTGAATGGGACTACACTCCTTTGCCTTTCCTCAATTTCTCTAACATGTCAGTGTACATCTTCACCTCTCCCATCTTGGCTTTGATGCCCTGATCTTGCTCCTCCATCAATGCTTCCATGCGTCCTTTAATGAACCTCAGTCCCATAAGTGGTGGAGTCAAAGTGTTTTTCAACTTCTCTGGAAGAACCAAAGCATCATCCTCAACATTAAGCTGAAACAGATAAGTCATCAATCAAGGTAATTCAGCTAAGATCTTACCGCCCAATACTGGTAGTGAGAGATGCAGGAAGCCATTATTTCATCCCACTGCCATGGTTGATCAGGGATTGTGGTGTTTCCCATCCACCATGGACATGTATATGCGAACACAATCCGTGACGAATGTCCTGCAATTGGCTCATCATGAAATGAAAGGAGGTGGAATGAAAAGACGTCATCCGGAACCGTGTTCCAGGTTAGCATGGGATACAACTTAAGGATATAAGCGACAGGGACCGGAACCACCGACACAATATTCTGTGAAGTGGAGTACTGCAGGAGTGGTGTGACAAAAGTCTGCTCAAATTCTTAGCATTGACCAACAAAGTCATCAGGGCAGTGGTAACATACATTCATCTCCCATTGCAGCCCAGCTTTAAAATACTTGATCCGGTCAGAAGATACACCATTGTTGGCAGCTTCCATCCAATATTGAGAGATGCATGCATGGACACACGATCCAGCCATTGCCAATGTGCAGGAAATAGTTGCAAGGCTCAGCTTCAGGGGTCGGTAATGGCTTCCGGCATTCAGAGTGCCAGAGGTGGATGCAGGAGTTGCAGACATGGCTAATACAGGACTATGGCGCTGGCAATACAAGTGAAAGATGGTAAAGATGTGAAGATAAGAATCACTGATGGATGGATACAAAATTCAAACTGCGATATGGGCTGACCCGGACAATTCCTGGGCCTCAATTGTGTATGTGGAAAAAGGGACTTCATGAGAAAACAATGTTCATTCATCTCCAGCCTCTATCAACACGTTTTGTAGGTCTTGAAAAGCTGCCTGCGCATCCTGTGCGAGCAATGAATACATTTGGGATTGCCTTCCAGCATAGCATCCATGACCCGGAAGGTGTTTCTCCAATGATTCCTGCATGTGGTCGCCCCATTGGGTTGTTTTCCACAAAAAGAACTTACATGTCCAATCCATCTCCAATTTGACCAATAGCATTTCTTCCCTCCATCGATCCCATAGTGCCTTTGCCCTCAGCCAATGGACTTGGTAAACTTGGCATGGGTCCAGTCAGGTAACCACTGGATATGACATGCAAGCAGAAACTCACATTCCTCATTCCACGATTGATCAGGACCCCTGAGGTCGACTTCAACAGACCAAAACCAAGCCAAAGATTCATTTCGTTGACCTCGGGCATTTGGGTCACCCACTGCAGTGCTGATTTTGAGTTGCTCGCGAAGCAGGGGTTTGTATTTCTGAACCTGGTCTTGCCCCGGCTCAAGTTTCATTATTTGCTTCCTTGTCTTTGTATATATGCTGGCATGGAGGGAGACTGCCTGCTGCACCAACGTCACCTGGGACCAAGCTCGAGTTTTCAGGGCCTGGGATTTGGCCTGCCTAATGGTTGTTCAGAACAGGATCGCCTTGTTGCAAAGGTAAATGCGGAGATTGTGAAGGGCATCATTGGCCTGCCCTTCACGAAGCGACATCTCCAGGGGAATCAGATCCTCTGCCATGCATCGTCTGCATCTATCAACTCCCAGGTTTGATGGCAATGGGATTACAGTGAGCTCGGGAGAGTTTGTCCATGTATGAGATGTCTCTGTGAAATACGCCAGGTCATCATTGAGATAATCTAGAATGTCTATGTCCAAGTCCTCAGGTTCATCATCTGCATCAAATCCCTCCCCGAGATGTGTTAGAGCAGACCAAGCAAATCCATCTATCTGGCCTTGGAGCCGATCCCATTGATGGGCAATGTCTAATCTCTGTGTCTTGGTGGATCTTCTTCCGATCCTTCGGACCTCAATGAGCAATGCAATCTGAGCCTCTTCAATTGCTAACCCTGTTGATATCCATGTTGCCACAGATCTGCGAGAGGGTGCTGCATTGTGGGTGTTACCCTCCTCTAACAATCTAAGCTCAATCTCCTTTTGCTAGGTGCTGAGTGCAATATTAATTCAGACCTTGATGGAGACAATGGAGCTCAATGTACCCTTTTTGATATTGATCTCATATTTATCCATGGCTGAAGGATCATTCAATCTGCTTGACTGAGCTATCCTCTCCCTGGCTAACCATTCTGTCTTCAAATGTGAGGGTGCTGCTTCATCGAGTCTGTCGAATGCCTTTCCACTTTCCGAGATGCCATTCCTAGCCAGTTTGTATTTCCGGCATAGAGTCCTTTTCATGCAAATCATCTTGCAGAAATTGGAGTCATTCATCTGATAATCAAGGCATTCCTTTCAGTGGGGAGATGACATTACCCGAGCAGCAGGGGAGATCAGATTGAGCCATGCCCATAGCATCTCCATGATCTCTCCATCGATCCAACCAATGCCTTCAATAAAGTTAGAAGCATATTGGACATAGCAGCTGTCCTGATGGTCATGAACGTGCCACAACCCAATTCCGGGAATGATGGTTAGTTGTGGTGCCATTTCTAGAAATCAACATCAATCCACCCAAACCCGAAAGTGTTTGTTGTATTGACAATTAATATCATAGAAGGTGACAGCCCTGGTGATGCCTTCCATATTGTGCCGGGAAGCCTCACAAAGGGCGTAGTCCATGTTCATTTGTCTGCAAGTGACCCATGGTTAACTCGTGAATGGGGAATGGTGGATGTGGCTTGCCTTTCGCCTTTCTGAAAATCCACCATGGAGTGAGGGACAAGGCAACCGTGTCTGGCACAGGCAACTCCCCCGATACTGGTGGACTCCAGCTTGTGCTGAGCAGCATTAGCTTGATTTACTGCCCGGTGATTGTTGCAGCTTGATTTTTCCACTGTGTCAGCAGCCTCTGCCAGATGCATTTTATACCTGTCCTTTCCTATCATGAATCCAAGCCCATCGGACAGCCAAACTTCATCGAATGGCTTAATGGGATGCAGATGTTCAGCTTTGAAATTTCCATCCATTACAAATGACCGGATGTATTTCCAGCTTGGATCGCTAGTATTATTATGGAGGCCACAGCGGTTGAGAATAGGACTCACTCATCAAGAGATTCATCCTCTGACAACAGCACATCAATCCCAGGCTGAGGACATGCCGGGCAAAATAATGCGAGTTCTCCTGTGCTCAGGTTATCAGAACGATGGCCAAAGCCATGCCATTTCATTGTCTTCAACTGCCTTCACTGTCAAACGACCCTCATGAGCTCTCTGTATCGGTCCTTGCAATATGCTTTGTCAATATGATGTCCAGTAGATGAAGAGGGTAAGGCATTACCGGAACAAGGTGTGGAAACATGCTGGAGGTCATTTGCCGGAGCTTGCTGTAATAGTTCATCGCCGAGGTGCCACATTCAAGGCTGTCCAGTAGAAAATCATTGAGCACTCTGAAGGTGAACACAGTCTTTGGCCTGTTAAAAGATGCAGGGAAAAATCTGTGTCGAAACATTTGAATGTCCGGACTCATGGCATTCAGACATTCACAGCATCGAACCTCCATGCAATGAACTCCGGACTTGTTGACAATGACCATGGTGTTTTCCTTTGGCTAAAACTCAGGTCCGGACACAAATGGCAGATCTTCAGACTCGAGCAGGTCTTCGGGTTCATCTTCTTCAAACAAATTCCACCGATTGGTGACTGCCGGACATTGTTTGCCATCATGGCCAAGGTATATAATGAGTCCCACATGAGCTAGACAACTCCGCTTGAAGAATCACCCATTCCATTGACTGATCCAGTGGAAAGGATTGCTATGATGTTGACTCCTGCAACAGCACGTGCAATAGAGTGGCTTGCCAAGACAATCTTGACATTTGTACACCCCATCCTGTTGGCAGATGATGCATCTCCTGTCTTCTGGTGGAGCTTCTCGATCAAGAAGGTGATGTAGATATGATTCCTGCCTTGGCAGCCATTGCCTGAGGTAGTCATTTTGACTCTGTATTTTTGAATGCTTAGCCATAGTTTGAATGACACTCCAACATTGTACATGAACTTGCCATGGTTTTTGGGAGTTGCAAAGGCTCAAATGAGCCTTGATCCTGCTCGTAAGTATTGTCAGGAAAGTCTTCCTAAGGAGGTGGTGCCTCAACAGGCTGAATTGTTGGTGATTCTGGGGGAGAGTTAGGCATGGACCTGTAGGCATGTCACCTCGTGCTTGCAAGTGGGACCTTGATCCAAGTCTTCCTACCTTTGCTGCCCCTTGCTTCCACCCTATGAGATTTTTGCACTGGGGTGCATCTACCTATCTTCATCTTGTTTATTAATGTTGCAAGCAAGGCATCAGCTCAGGTGTAATGAATTGTTATTGCAATATGATGTGGTGCAGTCCTGTTGGCGCATTACAAATTCATTTCCATTAATGGCTTTGGGTCCAATATGGGCCGATTAACCTATCATTAGGCTTTGCTCGAAGTTCAACTTTGCACAATTCATTAATACTTCCATCTTGCAAATCCTTAGCCATTTCTGCATTCTGATTCACTATGGCAAGAACAGGTCATTCCACCAACACAACTTCCGGAAGACACAGGATGCGTCAACCACAGTCTCAGAAGCTCATGGACAAGGAGATTTTGGAGTTGAAGAACTACCTTCCTGAGTGGACTGCTGCCGAAAGGAGTGAGAAGTGAGCAATTTTCACTGCCATAGCAAGGGCAGCCAGGTTGTTTGCTCCTAAGTTGGACCAAAAACAATGGAAAAAGAGGAAGCAGGTGAGGCTTCTTTGTTGTGTGGAAAAACTAAATTTTCAACATCACATTCTTTCATCAACTCTTAGGTGTACAAGACTTGGTTGTTCAACAATAAGAAAAAGAAGAAAAGGAAGGACATGATCAAGTATGGGAGGAAATGGACTCCCAGGATGGTGGTCTACCAGCAGAAACATGAAGAGGTGCTGAAGAGGATTGAGGACGAGTCCGGGGTAAAGCCAGGAGATCCTGGTATGTTCAAACATTATCAGGCAGCGGTGAAGAGAGTCATGGCTGAATTGGATGATGACAAGTTGGAGAAGGCAAAAGAAACAGCTGAAGAGTGGTCCAACAACTGTCCGCCTCCGGAGATACAAGCACAAGTGGCTCGTAAGAAGGGTCCGGCATATATGGAGCACTTTTCGAACAAGATGTGGAGGCAATGTGGGATGAGAGTGTTTGTGATGTCGGCTTGGAAGAATGAAAAGGGTGAGGTGCTGTTCAGGATGTGAGTACATTTATCCATTGATGGAGATCTTTAGTCTCAAAATATTCATGCAGGCATGATGATAATGAGGCCTTAGGAGATGGGGACAGCTTCATGAAGATGAAGGACTGGGAGGACATCGAGCCAGTGTGGCAGGAGTATGCACAGGAACAGTTTGGTGAGTGTTTGAACCATGTCTACCAGATTGAAAATGTTGAGCATCACGATGATAGGCACCAGGGCACGGGATGGAGGACATCAGGTCAAGGGAGGTCGAAACAAATTCGAAAACTAGCCTTCGAACTCAAAATGGACAGGGAGGGTATGCCACTCCTTCCAGACATCACCGACACCAAACTTGAGGAGAAGAAGGCCATAGTGAGGGCCTTTCTTACATTGCACTATCGTGAGTTTGTTGTCACATCACCTGACAGATTGTTCAATGCATGGACAAAGGGATATGCTCTGGGAAGGACAAGGCGGTTGTGCCATGGAGTGTCATTGTACAAAGTCAGGATGACTTCATGGCCCAGACATATCTTCCGGTGGATGTTGACTTGAAGGAACCTTCGAAGCTGCAAATTTGGGACACCACTACCTTGCTCCATTTCTGGCGCACTCGGCAGGAAACAGGCAAAGGTCCCACATTTCTGTTCAAAGCATGGAAGAACAAAGATGGGGACATGATACCATCTGTCATATCTGGCAACTCGCCCTCTCCTCAGACTCGTATAGTGAGAAGGCAGCCGAGGGTTACCATCCAAAGGCCTCGGGAGTCATCGACAGAAGCTGAGAGTGATAAGGAGAGTGCTACTCATCATATGGAGCATGATGTGGATGATGACCTGGCTGACAGGAGACCTCCACTGAAGAAACACAGGACAGGAGGTCCTACACCCAGAGGGCCGGCAGTCCCATGTGCAATTCCAAAGCCTTGCCCAGCCAAGCCGGCCAAAAAAGGTGCATTACTGACATCACAAATGGGAGACCTCCTTGCTGGGTTAACTGAAGACGTGACGGGCGAGGTTAGAGATGATGTTGAAATGGAAGAGAGTATCACGCCGCCGGCACAGAAAAGGAGGCGGGGCACTCAAGTCACTGTTGAACCATCCACCAGGACGACCCAGAGTGAGTTGCAAATGCCAGTAGACAGTACACATAGAGTAACAGAGCATGGGGACGCACTTAATGTACATATATATTCCTGCCCTCATGTGTAATGTCATATGTGCTATTATGTATATGTCAAAGTACTAATGACCTAATTGTAAATCCCAAATCTCAAGTACCAAGGCCCAAGTACCAAACCCCGAGTACTGAACCCCAAACACCGGGCACTGAGTACCAAGTACCAAGTACCAAGTACCAAGTACCGAGTACCGAGTACCGAGTACTGAGCACCGAGCACCGGGACCGAGCACAGCAAGCCGGGCAGCGAGTACTGGGTAGGTAGAGTATATAAGTACCAAGGACTACCTACTGAGTAGGTACAGTATACAAGTACCAAGTGTTAAGTACTTAGCAGGTAAAGTATACTGCAATGTGTCTACTATCAGACATTGATCAATATTTACATGTTACTTGAGTCCTCAAAGGCCTCAATGAGGGTATCTAACACCTTCAGCATTTTGGAGGTTGACTCCCTTACCCTTTGCATCCTCTGGAGGTCAGCATCTGCTTTCCACAGCTTGTCGCATGTTTCAGCCCATGCCATCCTGAATGGTCTGTCAGCCTCAAGAATTTGTGCTACTGTAGGGGCAGGAAGATCTCCATGACGCTGTTGGTAATCACCCAGGCGATCTACAATTGATTGAACTTGCAGGATATTAGCAGAGATAAATAATCAAATGTTGCATACTTACTTTCAGCTTGATCATAAGATCCGATTGGCATGAACTCCTGAACCATGGCATGCAGTGCTTCATTGTCGAGTTCCGGCTCAGGCAATTGATGTTCGGCAGTTTCTGAAATAGCTTGGGAGATAACATGAGTAAAGAACATGAAATGATATGACTATACCTATAAGGCATGGGTGCCTCTGGTACAACCGAAGTGGCCGGATGAGGCTCCGGAGTCGATTCATTCACTGGGGAAATGCCATGAAAGGTGAACATGGGATAGAAAGAATGACCTCACCAGCCATAGGAAAATCGGATACAACTGGAGCATCATCAGACGAAATCAAGGTATCCTCCGGACCAAGATACAAGTCCGGGTCATCGTAAAGGGCCAGTCCATCCGCCACAGCTGGAGATGATGGATCTGGAAGTATGTGATGAATTTGCACATGTGGAATATGTACATTTGAATTGGAAAACATACTGGGAATCCCATTCAACACATCCAAACCACCAGACGACCCAGAATCAGAGTCTAACTCATCATCTGGCCCAAGGTATATATCATCTAATGGATCTAAACCATGTCAGATAAATTGACTGAAATCAGAAAAAACAAAACATACCAAGGGACATCTGGGACTGGGAGGACTCATCCACATCCATTGAAGTGAATTCAGTGACTGGAGGGTCATGAAATCTGACCCCAGGTTGAGAGCTCATGATATCTGATGAGCTGATGAACTGATGAACTGATTGATAACTGATAACATCGAAGTTCAACAGATGGCCGGCGATTGCCGAAAGTTGAACCATGACCAAAAAAACACAAACAATGAATGATTTTCAACATTGTCCTTCAATTGTATTGTTTCTTTGAAACTTCATTCTAGTGATAACAGATTTCACCCTGCTTTCAACATTCTCACATCTGTCAACTCCATCCAAATGTCTACTCAAGTTCAATCTTCATTGGCCAACCTCAAGGCATCCACTACTCAACTTGTGGGCATCATTGCTGGCACCTTGCACATCCCGGCCAGCTCAGTGGACGTTTACCTTGCTCTGACAAAGCATGTCACCACTCTTTTGGTATGTTGAACTCATTAAATTAGTGTAGCATTAATGTTTCTAATGTCTGGGTAGGCTGACATCATCCGGGCCTATGAGAAAGGGGAATACATCCCTGGAATTGTGGTGTCCTGCTCTAAGGAGCTGATGAGGGTGCGTTCCATGACTCCCCGGGCATTGCCCAACTGGCACAGCATTGGCCATGATGACCCCTGGGTGGCTAGACACGCCTGGCGCAAGCAAGTCCGTGCCTGGGAGGCGTTGGGTGACAATTCCTGTGATCTCCCTGTTGTTCCTAACATTTCCACTGGCCCACTGACTGTCAACCTTCCGTCTCCACCTGTCCCTTCACCTGCACCTGTCCCTTCCCCCACCCCTGTCATTCCCTCACCTCCGGTCATCGCTGGACCTTCCGGCAAGACGACCTCCGAGGTCCGGGACAAAGGAAAAGGCAAGGCCACCTCCATCGACCTGGAGCCGGAAGTTGGGGGAGCAACAAGAGGAAGTCTCCAATGATTTCTGGACACTCCTCCCAACCTCCAAAGTTGGTGATGAAGGCACACAAGCGTGTCAAGTCAACTCAACTCCCCAAGTTGAAGCCGTTTGTAGAGTCGGAAGATGATGAAGACCCAATTGTTCAGGTATGTGTTCTGGCTTATTTGTGACATGCTCTCAATTTGTTGCAGCCAATTTCGTGTGGAGTGCCAGAGGTCATCCTTCCCCAGCGCTCCACCATTGTTGTAAGGAAGCCCCAGTCGCCTCGGTCACCTGGTTCCCCCAAGAAGCAATCATTTGGGCCTGCTTCGGTAAGTCTGATTTATCTGTTTGGACCTTAAATATATGCTCATGTGTCCACAGCTGACTGCCAGCAGTTGTCCGGAGGTCATGGTGAGTCATTTGGACTTGTCTGGACCTCCCATGTATAATTGTCACTCATTCCCATTACATTAGAAATCTCCCATCAGTCGTCCATCTCCCATCAGTCATCCGGAGGCTCGGGTAAGTCTTAGAAGTTCTCCAGAAACTCAAATGTGTATTAACAATCTGTCAGACAACCTCCGGCAGTCGTCAGGAAGTTGAGGAGCCCTCTGAAGATACTTCCAGTGCTTCGGATGGTGACCTGCCGGCCAATACCACATTTGATATCACCATTCCCGGCCCAGTGAGTACTCCAATTAATTCCCCTTCGTCCATCTACTAACAGATACCACAGAACAACCCCTGCCATTATTGTGTCAAGGAGAATTGGCCCTGTGCAACTTGTTTGGACAAGAGGACCAGTCTCCCCTGCTTGTCTTGCATCTGCTGCTCCACCAAGAAGATCAGATGCAACCCTGCATCTCTGGGATCCCCACCCAAACAGATCCGAGGGAAGTCTACCACCGGCCAGATGCATTCCAAGACACCTGCCCTGCTTCATCCAATGCTCCGTCTCCCTCCTGGTCAAGGGCCCGAACTCATAGTCAATCTCATGGCCCGTCCCGACCTCCGGCCATCCCTGCTGCAACTACACCCCAGGTGCAGTCATGTGGTCACAGCAAGACCATCACCATCAAGAAGACACCTGCACCTGCACCTGCACCTGTCCCTGCACCTGTCCCTGCACCTGCGCCAGCTGGTAAGTCACCCAAACCTTTGATGACCGGCTGACCTAATTTTTTACTTAGCAGTCAGGTCTTCCAGCATTGCAGTGTCTCATGCAGCACTCGATGTTCCCATGCCGGATCTCCATTCCATGGCAATTGCAATTCGGGATGGTGCAGCTCGCATCGCGATTCTTGAGGCTCGGGTGCAGGAGCAGGATGCTAAGATTGATACCCTGCAATGCCTCCATGAGAGCCTCCAGCGCACAGTGATCGACCAGCACCCTTCATTTTCACTTCGGGACACACCGGCCGATGCATCAATGTTGCTTGATCAAGGAGGTCCCCCCTGTCCATGTCACCCCTCCCCTCTGCACTTTCCAACCTCATTGATTTGAACATTTCAGTGATGGAACCCACACCCTTGACGCCTGAGCATGGATCTGCTATGGTAGGTCCCATGGTTGAGCCCACCCAAGTTCAGCCTGAGGGTCCACAATCCTCCGGCGAAATTGTGCTCCAGGATGAACCAGGCAACCTCTTGCCAGAATCCTCCAGCGATATTGTGGTCCCTAATGAACCAGGTAACCTCCTGCCAGAATATGCTTCTTCTGATGAGGAGATGGATGTTGAGGGAAAGGTTGATCTTCCTGGTGAGGAGGTTGAAATGGCTACATAATTGCTCAGTGATAGATGTACATAAATCTTTTTCAATGCATGTTACCTATGCCACAATTGAATGATTCAATGATCAGTCCCGATATCCAGAACTCGAAACTGTAGATTGAGGTAGATATCACCCAAAACCTAAACACCTGAATGTCAAATTATCAGTGCCGAACCCTGAGTCCCGGGTGCTGGGTGCTGAGTCCCGAAATTCGGAACTAAGGATTTGACATTTGAGATGAACAACATCTCTCAGACAATGTTTAAATCAACCTACGTATATCTGTAAACATTTTACTAACCCCCAATCCCCAAACCAAGATGTACCAACCCCTGAACCCCAAAACCCGAGACTGCCAGGTCTCGGGTTTCGGAGTTCGGGGGTCCAGAACTCGGAACCCGGTATGTAGAACAAAAATATTTTTTAAAAATGGGTAAATCAATGTGTTTGTTAATAAACTCGATTGTCAATCAAATTTTATTGATCTCCCCAAAACCCAAGACCCGGCAGTCTCAGGTTTCGGGGTTCGGGGGTTGGTACATCTCGGTTTGGGGTTTGGCACTGAAAATTTGACATATATATTTTTGTGAGTGTTGTGCTTCTGGTGTCCATGCTTAGAAATAGGATATGTTGCACACCAGGGTTCAGGTGTGGGGTTTTTCCACTTCAGTCCTCGATTATTGCTCAATGCCACACATGGTCGATTCATGTTTTTGTGCTTAGGGGTTTAGACTTGGTGGTCAATGGTAGGTATATGCACTTATAGTGTACATGTATCCTATGTGTTTGATTCGCTGGTGGCTACATCAGCTGTATGTCTTGATGGAACATATCTAGGCTCACCCATATATGTACCCATCTATGTACAATTCCCCCACGTCAGCCCACCCATCTATGTATTATCCCCCACCTCGGCCCACCCGTCTATGTAATACATCCTATGTTGGCCCACCCATCTATATAATACATCCTACGTCGGCCCACCCATCTATATAATTATACCCCACCTCGGCCCACCTGTCTATGTAATAAATATTTTATCGTACCTTCAGCCCACCCATCTATTTGATATCCCTTTCGTCGGCCCACCTGTATATGTAATACTTTTCATGTCGGCCCACTTGTATATGTAATACACCCCACATCAGCCCACCCATCTATGTAATATTCCCCTTGTCAGCCCGCCTGTCTATATAACAATATTTGCCTTACATCTCTCTTCAGCCCAGCTGTCTATAATATCCTACTCTACATATTACCCAGATGGGCCCACCCATCTCCATGAATGATCATATTCCTCCGGCCCATCCGTCAACATCAAGGATATATATATCATTGGCATACATGGGCACACCCATCTCCATCAGAAATAATATGTGTCCCGGCCCATCCGTCATCATCGAGAATATACATAACATGGGTCCATGATCTGCTGGCCCGTCTCATACGGGATATTATGGAGGTTGGGTGGCCCATATAATACGGAATTTGTCACTGAAGGGGCTCTGGTTACATCCAAGTTGATAGTGACTAATATTAATGGGATTAAAGATCACATAAGGCGCTGCTGAAAGAGTCATACCAGGGTTCTGATAGGCATCGGCTAGGGTACTAGCCAGTTTTGAGCATGCCATGAGCATGACAAAATCTAGTTCGAGCGGAGGAATAGCATTGGGCCATCCGCTGATCAGTGCAAGGAACTGGCGAGAGACATATTCACTAGCAATATGGGTTGTGGCCAAGGCCCAGTCAGGAGGAATATGAATCATGGCTTCTATATAATGTACTAGGCATTGTGATTATATATGTCTGGCAGCAAACTGGTTACATAAATCTGGCGGCACATCGGTTACATAAAATACACAAAGAGTGACTGCCATATCAACTAACAAAATTGATAACATGAGGATCAACATAAGGAGGCATGCATACTGTGCATTGTCTTGATCTAATTCCCTATATGTAATGAAATCAGTGAAATGTGAAGGGGACCAGTGGTCATCCTGTAGATGCATGTGCCACATGCTTGCCGAGCTGGTGTTTGACAAGGTCACAGCGCAAGCACCGCCGCAATTAGTGCCTGGTGTCGCCGGCAACTTTATATTTGTAAATTTGCAGAGCCAGTATTCAACAATGAAACAGTGCCTGTGGCCAAAGCAGAGTAGCAGCTGTTTAACACCATTTCCTTAACATACCTCACCAGGTGATCCCTCGCCACATATTCATGCATGGGTCAGCTGCTGCCGGTGACAATCCATACCCTGCAGTATTATGTTTGGCAGTGCCACAGGCCTTGTACTATGTCACCGGCATGCATGCATAGTGAGGTATTCTATGGAAGCATGGGGCAATCACCCTGCAACATTAGTTTCAGCAGTGCCACAGCTGCCCTCCTGTGGTGATCCCAAAATATGCAAAACTGTCAGTGAGTGTTTATGGGCCCACCCCTCACCATCGAGTAGAACCTACCAGACATAGCCTATGCATCATAATACCACTATCTTATATATTTTTGTATTCCATAATATATATATAGTAGGCCCACCCTTGAGCCTCAGTTATTTTTAGCCTCTGGCCCACCCACTATACTGGGGTACAATTCCATATGTGGGCCCATGGTGGGTTGGCCCGAGTTTTAGGGAGCATTGTCAACATGGGCTGTCCTATAGGTAGGGAGATATGTCACTGCATTATGTGGTTGATTGAGCTTGCTATCGAGTTTGTCCATCGCTGGTATCACAGCTGCAATGCTCGCTGAGTCCTGAGAGAAGAACAAGGTAGCCTTCTTGTATTGCTAGTGGATCGAAAAGGATCGAAATAAGTGAGACAAGGAAATATGAATGATGAGGAAGACCTACAGAGAGAACTGTGATGAGGTCAGCAACAATTTTCCACTCATTGTCATCCAATTCATATTTTTTAGCTCGCTTGAGGTTTTTATCACTTGTTATGCGATCAATGGGTTATCAAGGCTTGCGAGCTTCATTGTTTGAGTATCATTTGCAGTCGCATTATCAGCATTAACTGCAAGAATCTGTAATCTTCAAGTTAGCATGATTTCTGCAATATTTAGAATCAGCTTACTCTCTTTGTTAGCCCGAAGTGTTCAAGCATTGCTTGAAAGGCTTTTGCCATCGCAGCACTGGTATGTGACTAAGATGTGAAGATTGGTGGAGCATTTGATATGGATGGCCTGCAACGTACCTTGGCAACTTCAATGATGTCGAGTAGAAATGAAAACATTTTACCCTCATACTCGAGGTGGACTGTCCACGCTACAAAGGCACAATGGTTGGATAAAGTCCAAGCATCTGTGGCAAAGTGTAAGCGTCCAGGGTGATCCTAACCATTGTGTTAGCCAAATATCTGATATCAGCAAAAGGCTTACATGGAGAAGCTGTCCGATGTGTTCACTGCACTTCTCAATTGCTACTTTAATATTGTGGGACAGTACATCAGGTGATAGAAGTTCAATATTTGAGTGACCTGCACAAAGAAGCTCGCGGAGTTCACAGTCATTGATTATATTGACTGGGCGATTACTTTCAGTGATCCATTTCACAAGACAAGCACTGAAACCATTGTTAGCATGTAAAAGTACACAGATTTAGATCATTTACCAAACTTCCGGATTTTTGTGTGTCCGATGGGAGTAATGGACTGGCTGTTGGCCTTGGCGTGCAAATGCTGCATAGACAGAGCCACTATTAACACCAGCATCTTTGCCCTTCATGGCATTGTTGACAGCATCCTCGCCAAAGCATCCGATGGCATGGTGCTTCAGATTAGTGGTCAAAGACTTATCCTTTGTATCCTGATAATGGTGCACACCACCTAAAGCTGTCTTACACTTCCATGCACCACATGGGAAAAAATGACACAAGCAGCCATTGTGGTATTGGACTGTAACATCAGCTGAAAAGAAGCTATAGATAGGTGACCGCCAAGTCTTCTGGAGAGCGTCTGTATCATCACCTAATCAGATATGCAAAAATCGATGAAAAGAAACACACCAAGATCTGCAGTGGGATCAGGATCAGGATCAGATGCACCTGTCATTGTTTTGTTGTCGTCACTGGCCAGCGAATCAGTACTTGATCATGTGAGATCAACAGTTTCTGTGGGTTTCGATCGAGCAGACTGAGATGCAATTGACTGTTTGACCTTCTTTAAGGGGCAGACCAGGGCCTTAGGACCCTTTGCGATGGCCTTTTTGAGTGACTTGGCCTTATTGGAGATGGATGACGAGATAGACTTAGATGATGAGTGTGACTGCATAGACCAGACATCAGATGCCTTCTTTGTGAGCTTGGTTTTCATGGGGAGACAATTTGGTAGACTTACGGGTCTCAAGTTGTTGCCTTGACTTTATGGTAGCGACTCGAGCTTCTCTGTGGCAAAGTGTCAGCTCGATAAATTGCTAGAATGATTCACAGGGGCACGAAAGACATGATAGAAATCAGTATAGCATTGGGTTGTGATCCTCAATCACTCAGAGTAAGCTGACACGGAGACTTATAGTATGGTGTTCAGTGGCTGTCAAGGTTCCTGATTTGGTAAGTCATACCTGTTGAACACTGTTAACCTGTGGTAAAGGGTCGCGGTATGGTCATGGGTATGAATATCCAACACTGTACCTGTACCCATGAAACCTGTCAGGAAAAACCACGGTGTTACCCGTACCTATGCGTTTCCCTAATCACAAAACAGTATCTTCTTCATTAACTCATAACTCCTGCATGCTTCTTAGCAGACACACCTGTCAAATAAGCATTTACTACTCTGTATTCATCCTCCCCTTTGCTTCATAGAGAATTCCCACTCCATTTTATCTCGTATAGTCCTATACCATCAGGTTTTCTTCTTGAAACTTAAGTGTTCATTCAACTTTTCTTTATCTTAATGGTTGTCCTATCTATTTTAATATAAATTCCTGGTCATATGATCTCATCCTATTGATTTTAACCTTATCTAACTAGATAAACCTTTTTCAGCTATTAGCAGTCCAGTATTTGTACTTCAAAGCAGCATCTTGTCTTTTTTTTTATAGGTTGGAGACAGAAGAATCTGTTTTTCTTGATTATAGCTTTAAGATGGGCTGTCTTGAGAGTCTGACTGACTATTCAAGTAGAGATAGTCATAGAGATGATGGAAATAATCAATTGAGTCACTTGAATAACATCAGCAGCCTTCCTAATTAGAATATAGTAATTAAGAGATCTTAAGTCTTATAGAGCAACCTTCTAGATTAGCTACCAAATAACTTAAAGACCATGATAATATTGTTCTATCATGTTCAGCATAGACCCAAGACATTAACCCTATTGAATACCCCTGAGAATCACTCAAGAAATTGCTTGTAGCATATCAAGATCCACCATAGGGGCTATTCCAACTATGAGACAGTGTTCCAGCAGAGTATAATGGAAATACCAAAGAGGAATACCCAAAATTGATAGAGAATATGTCTAGAAGAGTGACAGAAGTGATCAAGGCAAAAGGAGGTCACACAAAATACTAGAATTATAGAGATTACATTAGTTAAACTCAAAGTCAAAAAAGTGTCCCAATGAGTCATCAAATTAAAATAACCATATCTTCACACAATGTCATTATTTTCCCACAGTATAGGGAACTGAGATGAAGCTGAGAAGTAGACCTTTCCAAAACCTCCCTATGGCTTAGTCATATTCCCACATCTTGACACAAGATATAGCAATTACATGAAAAGCTATAAATATTAGGACACTTTTTTGAGCCACTGTAGTATAGGACAACATGAGGAAGGTGTTTGTGCTGAGCGGCTCCAGCTTGAAGACTTTGGTTTTCTGCTTCCACTCTACTTGCACTTGCTGAGACTCTGTAAATAAGGTATGCAGACCACCAAGCCTGCCATTATAGTAAATAGTGCAAGGATATACAAGACATGAGTCATTAGTGGCAGGAACTATCTGCATGAGTAGACCAGTCAATATGTACCTGACTTTAATAAAGAGAGAGAAATATGTAAGACAAGTGGATTACCATGCACTCAGCCATGTCCTTCCATTTAATGGTGGCTGTGTTGTGACTAGGTGCACCATGCTTGTTGATGTAGATACTGAACTCTAGTGTCTTACTATCAGTGCAGGCTGAAGTTCAAATTAAACCGACTGACCATCATAGCACAAAAGGAATTCATTGTCCACATGAAACATTGCCAGTGGCTAGCAGGATTCCCTGCATTTTGCAAGTCTTTCATAGCCATCGTCACGCAGTGGAGTGGGTTCATGAGTGAAAACTGACAATGAAAGGATCACACAGTGTATTTTTGACACAGAGTTCAATATATCATCAAAGTCTTGATGCAAACTCGGAAGGATAGGTACAATAACAATATAATTCTTTCTAAAGGTCTTGACTTGGTTGAAGAAGAAAAAGAGCAGATTACACATCAAACTTTCAAGTTTGATCCTAATAACCTGGGGAATTAGGAAAAACACAAATCTATTAAAGCTGAGATTCTTTATTGTGCTTATTCAAGTGATGGCCAGAGTCAAAATATATTTCTCTTGAACTAAGCAGGTTTGTAATCTATATAATGATGTATCTTTTGCATTACCTCATGATTCATCACATTCCACCATTTTGTATTTCATAGAATAAAAATGTTGTTATTGGCAGGTTTTAAACCTGAGCAGTCCAAGAGAAACAGATTTTGACTCTAATGATCACTTGGCAAATTCATCTTTAGCAGGTTTTGAACCCACACAGACAGATTTAGATTCTGTTGTATCAGCTGCTTGGTTAATACCAGTTGAATGTGCTCCCAATGAACCCATTCAGAAGTGACTTACATACTTTTGCCTATTTGCTGCGCTCCTGACTTGCTTCTGCACACTGAGAACACACTTAGAATTACTTACATAGCACCATGTATCTTGTGACTCTGAACAACTTTCCATCACCATCTTGTATATTGTGGGACTCAAAGGCTAAAATACGCTATAACTGCTATTTGACACTGAGCGCTTGAAAGCATCTAAGCGCAGAATGTTGCACTATTGTCTAAATACTTCTGCTTTATCTCAGAACTTCCTCAGGTCATTAGAATCAAACTGGAAAGTTTGATGTCTAATCTACTCTTTTTCTTCAACCAAGTCGAGACCTTTAAAGAGAATTAAATTGTTCTTGTACTCATCATTCCGAGTTGCATCAAGACTTTGTCATACATTGAACTTTTGTGCCTTGCGGGTTCACTTCTGAATGAGTTCATTGGAAGTGCATCTCACTGGTCTTAGCCAAGCAGTCGATATGACAGAATCTAAATCTGTCTGTGTGGGTTCAAAACCTACCCAATGAAAAATAGCCAAGGGATCGCCAGAGTCAAAATCTGTTTCTCTTGGACTGTGCAGGTTTGAAACCTGCCAAGGATAATTCTCATTTTCTATAAAAATGCACCTTGATATATGCTCATGGTTGGTTTGCTTCAACGCTCACCAAAGTTGTGTTTAACCAAGTGGTTGTCATCACAGAATCAAAATCTGTATCTGTGGGCATGCAACAGGTTTGAAACCTGTTGAATGTTGCATTTTTTTCTATTGGAACATGTCTTGAATATTTCCTGATAGACAGCATCTCAGATACTGATCTATATGTTTTTTTCCTGTTAAAACACACCTCAAAATGGACACATGTGTACTTTTCTGAGAGCACCATCTCACTGATTGTGTGATTTCATAAAATAAAAATGTTATCATGGACAGATTTCAAACCTACTCAGTCCAAAAGAAATAGATTTTGACTTTGACAATCACTTGCAATTTCATCTTTAGCAGGTTTTGAATCCATGCAGACAGATTTGGATTCTGTCACATCAACTGCTTGGCTAAGACCAGTTAGATGCACTACCAATGAGCCCATTCAGAAGTGAATGGAATATTGCGCGCGCGCGCAAGGCGCGAGAATGCGTGACTAGAAAATGGTTAGCTTTTGATATGCAAAGAGATTGACCTGTATGTGTTAATTGGCGCTAAGTGCGAAGATGCGCAGAACTAGATCTTGCTGACTGTTCCCCTCGCAGTGGGCTCCAGTTGTAGAAACAACAATACTGAGAGGAACAAATGATGCTCCTGACTGTATCTGTAAATAATTGTAAGGTCACGTGTTGCCTAGTCTGCGTTACTTGAGGAGACAAGTGCATTCGACCCTAAAGGGGAAGCGAGTGGAGCGAAGATCTAGAGGTACGCACTGAAGCGAAGCGCGAGAAAGCGCAGGTGCACGCAAGGCATGAACGCGCGCGCGTATTGCATGAAGCATGGGAAAGTGCGCGTGTGTATGCAGAAATGAGAGACTAAGCTTAAGTGATGATATAAAGCAAGATAAGAGATGTGAGATGCGATGTGCTAATGAATAGATTTCTACTGTGACTTTCTAGGTATTAAGTATGTAAGTAAAGTTGGGTGAAAAGGTAAGTAAAAAGGTAGGAAAAGTAAGTAAGTAATAGTATGTACTGCTGGCACTTATATAACACGCCTAAGCGCGGTCATGCGGAGCCGAAGCACTACCGAGTAGGTATGTAAAGATATATATGAGTGAGAGTCCATGATAAAAATAAAGATGGAACAATATGCAAATGAGAGAAATAGAAATATACGCACTAGAGGGCTTGGTGGACAGTGGATGGATGCTTCTGGATGGCTGGCACTATAGGGCGCTCAAGCATGGGAACGCGCGCGCGC
Source organism: Suillus fuscotomentosus (assembly GCF_016647785.1). Taxonomy (NCBI): domain Eukaryota; kingdom Fungi; phylum Basidiomycota; class Agaricomycetes; order Boletales; family Suillaceae; genus Suillus; species Suillus fuscotomentosus. Next base: position 19,174 of record NW_024539678.1, on the reverse strand, counting down.
GTATACATCGCGAAGCGTGGGAATGGTGCACGCATGGCGCACATTGCGCGAGAAAGCTGCGCCTCATATAGGAATAACTGTGGATAGCACACAGAGTGGTGCTGCAAGTTCATGCTATGTACTCCCTAGTGAAAAGTGCCATATCACACCATGAGAGGCATGAGTCTCTACACCGCACTTCACGATGTATTTGCGCATGCACTTGAGTGCACTTGAGCGCCCTATAGTGCCAGCGATCCAGACACATCCATCCACTGTCCACCAAGTTCTCTAGTGCATATATTTCCATTTCCCTTATTTGCATATTGTTCCACCTTTATTTTTATCATGGACCCTTACTTATATATATCTTTAAATACCCTACTCAGTAGCGCTTCGGCTCTGCATGACAGTGCTTAGGTGCCATATATAAATGCCAGCAGTACATACTATTATGGACTTACTCTACACTCACCAACTTACCAACTAGTTTTTGGCTACCACTATCTACCTACACCACCAATGGTCAATTTCACACATTGAATATTTGACGAAAATAATTTGGATGTGTAGTATCAATATAAAACCTATACATATACAGGGTCTGGTACATACTGATAATTTTTTAATTTCTGTATATCTTCTGGGACAATGGTGAGGTAAGAGGATATAATTACATTACAATCACTGGTCCTGTATATAGTGGATGCCGCCCAGACATAGAATCTATATATTGAGTTATCTCACAGCTTCCAAGGTCTTCATACCACAGTCCACCTACACCATGACCAGTGGTGATATTCACTAAGATAGACATATTTAATATATGAGTTATGCGGCAAGCTTTAGAATAATGACATTAGTACTGCATAGTAGCTGTTGTGCTGGGCCCTACAGCTGCAATACGAAATTTCTCCAAGTTCATGGTAGCTTGCTAAATATTATTCCTTACAGTGCATTTCAATGGTTTAATGGCTCAGTGGTTTGTGTGCTGTCATAAAGGTGTTCCCTACACAAAGCGAAGCCCAGGGTTTGAATCCTGTTGATTTTTATGCTTTTCATGTATATACCTATTTGCCAAGGTCTGCGCCACAGTTTCAGATATAGCTCATATACTGAGAAAATGTATAGCATGTGTATACAATGAAAATTATGGTATCGGCATTGTGTATGTATAGTTACTATCTTGCCAAAAAAAAACATAGATTCTATGCTTATGTCAATTGGTGGTGTAGCAGAACATAGTAGAAATCCATTCCTTGGCACCTTGCATCTCTCATCTCTTGTCTAGTGTCTTATCATCACTTAAGCAAACTAGCACTTAGTCTCTCATTTCCGCATACCTGCACGCACTTTCCCACGCATTCCCGCACTTTCATGCCTCACACACACCTGCACTTTCTTGTGCTTTGCTTCAGTGCATACTTCTAGATCCTTGCTGCACTTGCTTCCCCTTTAGGGTCAAATGCACTTGTTGTCTCAAGTATAGCAGACTAGGCAACACGCAACCTTACAACATTTATAGATACAGTCAGGAGCCTTGTTTGCGCTGACCTGCACCAAACCGGTTCGGTGCATGGACGACCAATACTCTCTCATGAGTCAAATACCCTGAAATACCACTATGAAACCCTTTTCCCTTTTATCTGAAGTTGGACTGAGGCTAAGGGAATATTTTTTGCTTTTCTTTTTATTTTTTCAAGTTTATATGCCAGCAGCCTGAATATTTTAGTACATTTAATTCTGCGATGAGTTTTGCTTAGTCAGCCATGGTGATGACCCAGACAAAATCCCACACATGTCAGGTGACTGTGAAAAATATTTCCCACATATGTTGTCCTGGAAAAACATTAGTAAACCCCTAAATACTAGGCTCGCGTCATTCTCACCCTTCAAACAAGGCAAAGCAAAGACAGCCACGCACAGGATTCATATCATGTGACACTTCCTACTCTCCTTCTGGATTTGTCATCAGGGGTTGGACAGGTCACATGACTTAGCAAATACCCAATGACTCACTATGACTCACTCTAGATACTTACTATGACTCACTATGACTCACCTTGCACATATGACTCATTATGACTCTTGATGACTCTTGAATACACTAGTAGCACAGCCACATTTATTGTGTATATAATGACCTCAGTTTTTGAAATAAAAAAAGCAAGCAGATACCAGCAGGTAGTAGGGTGTTTCTCAGCCCAACTAACACTAAGTTGTGAAGTAAGGTGTGATAAGTGTCAGTACCAGTGTCAAGAACTGCTTCAAGACTGAGAGGAACATTCTCAAGAGACAGTAATACTGCAAGCTCATCATACTGAACGACCCGCTGTGAGCTCACTGTGTGCAACAACCAGCAAGCAAGGTACAGCCACACTTTTATTCTGATTTTGTATTATTCTTTTTCTTTTCTTTTACTTTCACCTACCTTTGGTGGTCTTTGTCCAGAAATATATTTCCAAAATATTTGTGTTGTCTCTACGTCCACCTAAGACTCAGAAGTAGCATAGTGGGGAGACTTTAGGAATTGATAGTGAAGCTTGACCTCACTCATCTGAGTAGTGATACTGAGCCAAGATATTCTGTGCCTGCTAGGCTTTAGCCGTTGAAGAGGGGACTTGGTAGTAAACCCAAGGACGTCCGTTCCTGAGTCTGTTTGAATACTCAAAGAAGAGTTCCTTGACAGCAGGTTCAATATTGAGCTAAGAGTTCTACAATAAAGCATCTGATTAGTCTTGACCTTTGATTCTACCTGTTTTGTGCTGAGGGGGTTTATCATTGTAATTCTGCACCATTTCTTTGGAGTATAGTTGGTACGAAGCACTGTTGTTGAAAGGGAACTTGAGGAAGAAACCCGTATATTCTTTTGGTCATCGCCATACTGTCGGGCTGACCATTGTTTGTTTGTTTTCCTGTCAAGTCCAAAGATTGGATTGACCATCGTATTACTGATCTTGCAGAAGTATCCTTAGCTGAACATACCTTGGGTAGTATACAACTAGCCACCCACGAACGACCACGTTATCAGTCATTGGTATTTGTCTGAATCGCTGACCGTGGAGATATTTGTTTTTATAGGTGTTTATCTATAGATCATCTATCTAAGAAGACAGCGCCTCGCTGTATTGTTGTTTCTACAATGATGTAGCACTTGAGCTCATGCTAGGCTCATATTCGGCCATTTCACGCATCACATCAAATGTCCGTCGCACGATATCCACTTCCTGATGCAACCTGATGCATATCTGCCAAACCCAACACTTTGACTAGCGGACCCAATACATTGGCCACATCGGACCCGATGTTTTTCCTGCACTCTTGTCCTATCTGTGTCCCTTCTTGTCAGCTAGCCCCACTAGGTGAGTAGTTGATTATTTCGCACATTACTCATGTCGTAGCCAGTGCTATTACATGTTTTCCCATAGTCCACAGCGCCTCATGTTTATTTACATATACATCAGACCTGAAAATTATTGGCCACTACTTTTGCCTATTGGGTTCCGGATTTCTACATACTTATATATATATATATATCAGTTTCCACATAGCAGATTCATCATCCAAGTAGTAGGGAGCCACTTCCCGACACTTTGTGGTCAAACCAAATATTTTGTAGTTCTTAGTTGCCATTGTGAATATTACCGCTCTTTCTATCTGAAACACCTACCATTGTCACTAATCCACTTACCACTCGCTATACCTGATGTTCCTTTCTTAACCTGACACAAATCTGCTAAACCCGAAAACATTTGGCTGGCGCTTTGGCATCAGACTCGTAATTATACCTTCGGATTCTGTTTCTTGTGCTTGGATTTTTGACAGTCAATTGACTAAATACAGACTAATCCAATAGCAAACCCCTCAGGTCAAACACATTTGTCTAGCAAGTATAGCACACTAGGCTGTGCAAGACCACTACATCATTTTTATATTGCTGGATACTTACTTTGTATAGTATCAAGCATTGTTGTATCTTTACAACGATCAAAGTCATGTTTAGCCGTGTGGCTGTCACAACAGAGTCAAAATCTGTTTCTATTGCAGTGCAACAAGTTCAAAACCTGTTGAACATCACATTTTTTCTATAAGAACATGGCTTTCATATTTGCTCACAAACAGTATCTCAGACATCGATCTTTTTTTTCATGCAAGCTTGCGCACCTGAGGAATCAGTTGAATTTAATGATGAGTTTTCTTGTCTTGCATGCACTTACCTTGACAAGCACTAACTTGACTGGTTTAATCCCTTTCTTCAGTGTGATGCAACACACTTACCCTCATGTAACAACTCAGCCTCATCAACAAATCTATCTTCATCACATACCTCGTCCATTATCCCTGAATGTTGATGGTTGGAGTACATAACTTTCTCTTTGCCATTGGCACTTGAATTCATGAGCACAGTGGCCATCCATTTCAATAATCTGTGGTATTGGATCAAAAAATGCGTAGACCAGTGAGTTCAAATCTCTCATAGGGTGTTCTGTTGTGTACTTGATTGATATGGTATTTGCATTGAGGTTATTGCATATACAGAGCTTGTCTTCTGTCGTCTCATCATCTTTGTACGATGCATTCTCTTCTTCCTCAGTACACACAACAGCCTGCTGACCAGAAATAAACTCTGGACATAGAGACAATGGTGCTGTTAGAGGCCCATTTTTTTCAACTGGCTCATCTTCATCCATAGATCCTGCGCTATTGGTGGGAGTATTACTAGGCAGTAGGGTTTTTTTTGGCCTGTTTCAGGTTCATGTTCCCACTATCTCCACTGCTGTTGTTTTTATGCTTCTTCAACAAAGTTCTGATAGTCTGCTCTTCTAGAGCAGCTTTGGCCTTCCCAGTCATTTTGATAACTTGTTTGGCTGTGGCTGAAAAGGTGAGCTGCATAATGGGAAGTACTAGTAGGTGATGAAGGTTTATGAGTGTTGTGCAGGATGTTATGGCAATAACATGGCTAAGACCATTTAAGATGAGTTTTTGAGAAAACTCTTCACAAGGAAATGTCAAGGTGTGATTTCGTAGGATAAAAATATTATCATTGGCAGGGTTCAAACCTGCACAGTTCAAAGAGAAACAGATTTTGACTCTGGCAATAACTCAGCTAAGACTAATGAAGATAAGTGTCTGAGATACCGTCTATGATTCAATATTCAAGGCATTTTTTTACAGAAAAAAATGTGACATTTGACAAGTTTCAAATCTGTTGCACTCCAATAGAAACAGATTTTGATTCTGCTATGACAACCACTTGGCTAAACACTAGTCTCAGTGGCTTTAAAGTGAACCGATCATGAGCATATGTCAAGGTGCATCTTTATAGAAAAAGAAAATTATCCTTGAAAGGTTTTAAACCTGCACAGTCCATGACACACAGATTTTAACTCTGGCGATCTTTTGACAATTTCATCTTTGGCAGGTTTTGAACCCATACAGACAGATTTTAATTCTGTCGCACTAATGGCTTGGCTAAGAGCAGTTGGATCTGATTACAATGAACCCATTCAGAAGTGAGTCCTTAAGGCACATTTATCTGCATTTTGTCAGTTCTTTGAATAGTATGGTCACCATTGATTCTTGTATACTGCTCTTATTGCAAAAGACACAGACTTCTGCTGGGGCTCTTGACTTCAAGACCTATTTACCTAACAATTTCCTTGAAAAAGTGCAGATGGCAGACCATTGCAGTGGGCTCATGAGTGAAAACTGACAATAAAAAGATTGCACAGTTGAATCCAATGGGGATGTTAGAAATCAATGTCTGTGCCCAAGCAAATGTTAGAGCATAGTTTTCATACAAAACAAATGTTGCAATTGGTGGGTTTGAGCAGGATAAAAAAAATTGATCATGCTATTGAAAGAACTGACAAAATGCAGATAAATGTGCCTTGAGGATTCACTACTGAATGTATTTATTGGGTTTAAAACCTGCCAATAATAATGTTTTTATCCTATGAAATCACACCTTGACATTTCCTTGTAAAGAGTTCTCTCAAAAATTCATCTTGAATGGTCTTGGTCATGTTATTCCCATAATAGATTCAAAATCTGATTATCCTGGACTAAGCAGGTTTGAAACCTATATAATTGCATTTTTTATTGTTCATTGAAATATACCTCAAACATTTGCTCATGAATGGTTGTCTCAAAAACTCGTTATAACCAGTCTTAGGCATGTGGTTATTACAACAGAATTAAAGTCTGTTTCTCTTGGACTGTGCATACTTGAAATATGCTGAGTGACACATGTTTTTGACCAGCTCAGTCCAGGAAAATCAGATTTTGACTTTTATAACTCCTGAGCTATGACTGATTGCAAACCTGTAGGCTTTGATTGAAACATACATATTTTGAATCTATTGTGGCAATGATGTGAAAAAGAGAATTTATAATGGTTTTGAAGAAAACGATATATCCATGAGGAAATGCCAGGGTTTAATTTCATAGAATAAAAATATCATCATCAGCAGGTTGAGTGACAACTGACAATGGAAGGATTGCATATGGTCGGACTCAAGGGGGATGTTAGAAATTAATGTTAAAACTGACAAAATGCAGGATAAATGCACCTTGGAGATTCACTTCTGAATGGATTCATTGGAAGTGGTCTTAGCCAAGCAGTTAATATGACAGAATCCAAATCTGTCTGTGCAGGTTCAAAACCTGTCAAAGATGAAATTGTAAGTGATCATTAGATTCAAAATCTGTTTCTCTTGGACTAGGCAGGTTTGAAACCTGCTAATAATGACATTTTTATTTCATGAAATCACACCTGTCCCATACCAAGCACTGCATTTTTGTGTGCGCCCTATATTGTACGTCCATCTATTGTCTAATCCAATACTGCTAGTATATTTTCATCATTTTATTTTTATGTCATGCTGAAGGATACTCTCAGCTACAGACCACAATGTATAGATGCAAGCGAAGCATTCTTGCTACATTCTGCTGCAAAACTAGTACAAAGCAGTCACTACTGGGCTGCATCGAAAAGATAAAACAGACATGAATGATATCACTTTGATGAATACTTTAAAATGTCTAACTGTCCCTATTTTCTTGCACTTGGGTCTCTGAGAATCTATACACTGCAAAATATTTTACAAGCAGATTTTGAACCTGCATGGTTTGAAAGAAACAGATTTCGACTCTGTTGCAACATCTACTTGACTAAGACCAGTGATATGAAGCTCTCAGGAAAGTACACATGAGTCAATATCAAGGTGTGTTCTAACAGGAAAAAAAAAACATATATCAATCATGAGGAAATGTTAAGGTGCAATTTCATAGAATAAAAATATTATCATTAGCAGGTTTTAAACTTGCACATTTCAAGAAAAACAGATTTTGACTCTGGTAATTACTTGGCAATTTGATCCTTGGCAGACTTCGAACCCACACAGACAGATTTATATTCTGTCACATCAACTGCTTGACTAAGACTAGTGAGATGCACTTCTAATGAACTCATTCAGAAGTGAATCCTTAAGGCACATTCATCTGCATTTTGTCAGTTCTTTCAATAGCATAGTCACTGTTTATTCTTTTATCCTTGATGCAAAGTTTGATATATAACCAAAGTCTTGATGCAAGCTCAGAATGATAAGCACAAGAACAATTTAATTCTCTCCAAAGGTCTTGACTTGGTTGAAGAAGAAAAGCAGATTACACATCAAACTTTCAAGTTTGATTCCAATGACCTGGGTAATGAGGAAGAATACACATCTGTCAAGGCTGAGATTCAAGGCAAAGATTCAAAAGAGCCATCTGACCACTATTTGCTCATGTATAAGGTTGAGGTACACTGTGTTTAAGAGCCTTTCATCATCATGTTGCTATCCTCTTGCTTTTGAAAGTGCTGTATTGCAGTCTATATTTAATTCATCTTTTTAGCTGAGGGAAACATTGTAAGTGACAGAGAACAGTGGACTTGTCTTGCAAATTCACTTCTGAATGTTTTCTTTAAAGATGCTTCTAATTGTTCTTAGCCAAGCAGTTAATACGACAGAATCAAAATCTGTTTCTCTTGGACTGTGCAGGTTTGAAACCTACTAATGATATATTTTATTTTTTATAAAACCACACCTTTACATATGCTCATGGTCAGTTTGCTTACAAGCTTGTCAGAGTTGTGTTCAGACAAGTGGTTATAGTTTACAAAACTATACAGATGTCCAGTTTGACTTTTCTTCTTGGTTCTTCTATCAACTTCTTGATTATTATATTCCAATCACTACTATCTATGGCTCATCATGATGAACCATATAGTGGTAGTGCATTGTGGAAAGCTAAGTTACAAAACCAGAAACAGAGGCACATATGCCTCACTAAACATGCTCCTACAAGGCAGAGCCAAAGTGCTTGTGAAGGGAGCATGTAAATATATGTTACTTGGTGTGAAATGACATGTATGAAGACCACCATATCATGAGTACATGAACACTATGAAACCAGAAGGAGGTTATTGTCACCCCTTCCACAGGTGAAATGTCCGTTTCACCTACTAAATAGGTAATGAGATGGTGACAGGTGATTAACAGGTGATTTTGCAACACTGTGTTGTCAGGTGATTACCAACACTACCCTTACACCTGCGAGATGCTAGTTGAACATCACCGGCTCTGCTAGTGGCCTTCAACACCTTCTAATTTTGTCGACTGATGACAATTTTTGGCTTATCTGCACTGGTATCGCCAGTACTAGTACTAGTGCTAAGTACCTCATCACCTTTCTTTGTGTGTCAGTATTTATAGTACACCAAGTAAGTCCCAACTCGCTCTGTGGCCAATACAGCTCTAACTATCATGATCCTCAGCTGACTCTAACTGACTCTTACTCAATTCAACACTCGATCATGATGGCCACACCACGAGCCTCCTTGCAAACAGCCAAACGGTAAGCATACAAATTGTCTCCTCCGTTACTGCCTGCACTGTCTCTGACTCCAACTCAATCACAAGTGAACAGACTGAGTTACCCACACCTCAATTCACTGATCCGAGCAATGAAAATGTCTTTGGTGGTGAGCAGGCATCTGAAAATCCTCCCAGTGCACCAAAATGGTGAGTGATTCTCATGATTCCTCTTTGTATTTGCTGATCAATGCCTGTTTTCAGGCCTCAGATGTTCCGACGCTATACATTACCAATCAATGCCTCCAAATCTGTTGAATTCAGTATGTCTTACATTCTTGGGTGTTACTAATGACAAAGTGACCAATGATATCTCCATAGGTGATGAATACCTTGCCATCCTCGCCGAACAGGCTGAGCACGAGCAGGCTGCTATCCGAGTCTCTCCGCTGGTCAAAATGCTCCAGGTACCAGAAGACTTTATCAATTCCATCGTGATGGCACGATGGCAAGCTCAGAAGGAACTGTGTGATGCGCAGTGCAAGGCTTAACTCCTGGAGGTAAAAAACTTTCCTCATGCATAAATGTTTCCTAGAGGCTGTATTTGTTCACATTACAAGCTTTACATCAAATTGAATATTAAGCTATGAAGACCACATTCTGCCTCTTGAAGTTAGTCTTCGAATACTGCACGAGCGAGATCACCACTGCGGTCAATTATAGCCCAGCTTCGACCATTGTCATTGAGTGGCACCCGTCCTACCAAACATTGAATGCAGACAATGTCTACGATATCCAAAGATATTCCCATTGCCAAGTAGAAGTGAATGTCGAGCACATCCAGGTGAGCTGATGAGGCAGTCAGAAGACAGGGAAGTAATGCAGCAAAGAATATTGTTAAGGGTGCGTCGAGGTGAATAGTTGGATTGGCAGGCACATTGACGACAAACAAGTACTGGAGCTGACCGTAAAATGTTTGTTTCTCAAAGATTGATGGCATGTTTCACTGACGAGTATTTCTATCCACGAGAGATTCATACTACAGTGCCATTGAATCATTTAACAGTGAAGTAGATCATATGCATGTGCTCACCCGAACAAAAGTTGCATCACGCGAATCCACCTGCTTGTTAACAAGCCTTGCACATATCATAATGTCTCCTCCCTCTAGCCAATGAACTTTTCCCCATTGGTCCATATGTTTGCGAAAAACGACCTGTTTGAGGACAGTGGGAGTAGTATCCAACTGTGTTGCAAGTGCCTTGATGATCTTGCTGTAAAGTGAATCATCTATGACATCGGGCCCCTTTTGTTGTGGCAGGAGAAGCACACAGGTAGGATCTAGTCCAATCAACAATGTTAGTAACAAACACATGAACAGAAACACATGTAATCATGCACAGGACTCGTGTGTGAACTGCCCTGCCACCATTCCATTCAGTGGCTTGTGTAACGAGAGTTCTTCTGCCATGTTATGAATTAGTGATGCCTGTGTGAGCTGGGCCTCTTCAACAATGTATCGTGCAATGCATGCATCTGGATGGTGCTTGCTCTTGATTATGGGCTGAAGATGACCACAAAATCGTTCCATTGGAAATGCCCATGATGTCCAAACGGGGCCTGTCTCCTCAATGCTATTGGAAATATGGAGGAGGGCATGGATGGTTATCGGACATACTCCTGCGTGTTGAGGATCATTCTGGTAATATATTCTATCTTGCATAGTTAGATATACTTAAATAATGTAAGAACAAACTCACACTTACTCTTCAAACTCTTTGACCCAAGATTCAAATCCAACTCGCAAATCTTTGACATCTTGTGCTGAATGCTTGAATTGGAGACAGACACGAAGTATCTTCACAAGCTTCACAAAGTGTTTGTAGTACTTTGCTTTTGAGAACTTTTGACAGAGGAGGACAGAACCCAAATATTGTGTCCAAAAGGACCAGGAGTCAGCTGTGCATGCTGACCGTTCTGTTACTGGATTTGGTGGGCGAGCACAGTACACAGAAGGAAGAGTCCCTCCTGAAGCAGCTGTTGCCTTCCCAATTGCTTCCCAGACTTCTAAACCAAGCTCATATGACTCGCAACCAGTGTCAATGCCTTTGAACTCCCCCGTCCAGAGCAGAATAAGGTTTTTAACGGTGTTTTCCCAGATCAGATGCATAAAATCATGAGGAAAAGATTTTGGAAATGGAATTGAGGAGAGGTAAGTAAGAATCGAAACACCCTTGACACCATATGACTTGGCAAGATGTTCAGCTTCAGCAGCTGTCAGTGCCAATTGAACCTCGCATCCCTGTGCCACCATTTCCTCGTGTGTATGCATTGGTAGGTTCTGTGGGTTGTATTTTTGATGGCAGTCAATGAAGAGCATTGTCACAATCCAATAACGAATTAACGCTGGGCAGAGACTAGGACTCAAACAAAGAATAATCACACAGAGGAAGTAGGCAGCAGGTACGTCTTGGTATTGCTCACTTGGAGATACAAGAGGTTTGAACTAAAGAACTACTGACTACGACGAGCTACCTATATACACATATTGAAACTGAGATCGAAACTGAGTATGAACTAACTAACCAATCAGAATAATTAAAGGTATCGTACGATTCTATATATAACTATGATGTCATAACATGTGCCGCAGCCGCAGTAAGACTCTGGAACATTCCAAGAGTATCGCGAGGCATGACATCAACATCTTCGGCATTGTCCGATAGATCACGTGACTCTGGTAATTCTACAATAGACGCAATAATAGGAACTTCTTCAACAGTAAATACATTTTTAGGAACAGGCGCTGTGACTGGGCGCTTAAAGGACTTAGAATTAAGGAACGAATAATGATTTGTATTTGGAACTCGTGACATTACCCCCTCTCTAGGATGAGCGTCATCGCGAATGAAACTAGGACGAATAAACTTCTTGCGCCATTCCAAAAACTCTTGGGTTTCGAACACCGATTTATTAATTTTGCGGGGATTTAATGCCTTCGGATTTTGCCGGTGAAATTCTTGAACTTTCAACCGTGCATTCTCAAGGTTTTCCTCAGGTTCCCATGTCGCTTCTTCTATCGGATATCCTTCCCATTCTACTAGGTATTGGAGTTTTGATCTGTGCAGTCTCGAGTCTAGGACTTTTTGTACTGTCCATTCGGAATCGCTTTCTGATAAGATCTCTGGCGGCGGACGATGATGTGGAGGTCTTTGGACTAAGGTCGAGGGGGAATGCGGAGTGAGTAATTCTACGCAAATACCGGATGAATCTGATATTTTGCTGGAAGGTTCAGGCGGTAATTTACATCACCCGTCTTCTCTAGCACTTCAAACGGACCAAGTCGTCGATCGGAGAGTTTCTTATTTGGTCTTTTTTGACGGATATTTTTGGCATTGAGCCAGACCAGATCTCCTTTCTTGAATTGTGGTGCGTCTTTTACTCCTTTATCGTAGAATCTCTTCATCCGCTCATTCGCCATTCGCAGCATACTTTCTGCATCTTCCTTCGCCTCTTTCATTACATCCACTCGTTCATCAGCTGCAGGTACTTTAGAATTGGAAATTGGTGAAAAAGTAAACTCTGGATCGTATCCGTAGAGTACTTTGAATGGACTATGACCCGTTACAGTGACAGAGTTGTTGTGAGCGAATTCTGCTATCGGAAGCCAGTCTACCCAATCATTTTGGCGGTAAGACGTGAACATTCTCAGATATTGCTCTACTTCTTGGTTGATTCTCTCTGTTTGTCCGTCTGTCTGAGGATGATAAGCCATTGACATGTTCCATTTTATGCCTAGGCGTTTCGACACTTGTCCCATAAATTTGGAAACAAATTGTGTCCCTCTGTCCGATATCACCTGTTTCGGAGTTCCATGGTGTTTCCATACATTATCTAGGAAAAGTTTCGCGATTCCTCGAGCGTCAACTTCCTTTTTCGTAGGCATGATGTGCGTTTGTTTCGTGTATCGATCGACGACAACAAAAATAGAGTTGAACCCTTCGCTTTTAGGCAAATCTACTATCAAATCACAAGTGATTGATTGCCAAGGTCCTGCTGGTATTTCATTTGGTTTAAGCGGACCATGTGGTTGCGTTGGGTGAATCTTCGTTGCTCTGCATCTATCACAGCCATCTACGTAATCGTGGACATACTTCGTCATTGAAGGCCACCAATAATTTCTGGAAATCAATTCTAAGGTTTTGGCACGTCCAGGGTGTCCAGCCGGTGGAGAGTCGTGAAACAACTCCAATATCTCTCGGCGGATCTCTTTATCGTTTGGAACGTAAACCAGTCCTCGGAATAACACCAATCCATCCTCCACATTCCACTCTTCAACTCCTCTACGCAATTGTACCGGTGCTGCTTTTAGCGTTTGTAGTGCTTTAGTGACTTCGGGCTCTCGTTCTGTGCATTGCCTTATCTTTCTCAGCAATTTTTTTTCTCCTTGCACTAGAACTTGACCTCTTTTAGCAGCTTTTACAGTAAAAAACTCCGGTTTTAACAAAATACGATCAGAATTGTCGTTTTCTACCCCCCCTCTGTGGTCTTCTCTCCGAGAAAGCTTATCGGCCTTATCGTTGACTACACCAGGCTTATGTTGGAGCGTAAATTCATACTCCGCCAGGAATAAACTCCATCTGGCTTGCCTTCTTGTCAACTTTTGGCTCGTCATAAAGTACTCAAGATTCTTATGATCCGTCCAGATCTCCACATGGTGAGGCTTTCCCTGCACATAGTGCCTCCACTCCTCCAACGCTCGAATGATTGCGAGTAACTCTTTGTCATGGATGTCATAATTTCTTTCTGCATCGTTCATTGACTTAGAGTAATACGCTATGGGGTGCCATAGGTCATCTTCCATCAGTTGAGATAGAACCGCTCCAGTTGCGTAATCAGAAGCATCGGTTTCTATTTTCATTTTTTTCTCAACGTCAGGCATTACTAGGATCGGAGCTGATGTAAACCTTGACTTCAGTTCATCAAAAGCATCTTGCTGTTTCTCCATCCAATCCCATTTAACATCTTTCCGTAGTAAATCATTCATTGGTCTAGCGATGTCTGAGAACCCGAAGATAAATCTTCTGTAGAAGTTGGCGAAGCCCATAAATGCTTGGATATCTTTGACGCATTTAGATACAGGCCATTTCATTACTCCTTCTACTTTTACAGGGTCCATTCGAACACCACCCTTTTCCACTATCAACCCGAGGAACTCGACTTCTGTCTGTTCGAAGCTACACTTTTCAGGCTTCAGATACAGATCATTCTCTTTTAGTCGTTTTAGTACCTCTCGTACAACTTTTCGGTGTTGCTCCCTATTGCCATTCGTGAATACGAGGATATCATCGATATAGACAACTACGGTCTTTCCATCAATTAAATCTCTGAATATCTCGTTCATCATGGTTTGAAACGTGGCAGGGGAGTTTGTTAAACCGAAGTACATCACAGTTGGTTCATGGTGACCAAACGGCGTTTTGAAGGCCGCCTTCCACTCATCTCCTTCTTTCATGCGAATATTATTGTACCCCCATCTTACATCCATCTTGGAGTACATCGTGGCACCGGTTAAAGCATCAATCAAATCTTGAGATCTCGGTAGCGGGTATGCATTTTTAACCGTCTTCTCATTGAGCTTTCTATAGTCCATTACCGGTCTTAATTTGCCATCTTTCTTGGCCACAAAGAAGAAAGGTGCTGCCACTGGAGATTGTGAATTTCTTATACGTCCCAGTGCAGTCTCGGCTTTTAACCAATCTTTCAAAGTGTCCATCTCCTTGGGTGATAAGGGATATGGTTTCGCATTTGGCGGAAGATCGCCATCATCTTTAAGATCTATCACATGATCCCACTTCTTTCTTTCAGGGAAGCGCTTAGATTCTTCTTCTGAGAAAACTCCCAGGTACTCGTGAAGCCAATCGGGAACCATCTCTTCGACCGATTTCTTCACTTTTGTTGCTTCTTCTGCAACCTTCTGCTCCGTGGCAACCGAGGCTTTATATTTGATCCATTCTCCAGGATACTCTTTGTCTTCTATTTCCTCAACTGTCGCCCTTTTCATCGCCATGTCTTCTTCGTCATCCTCTTCTGTGGGAATCAGATCTGGCACTTCTTCTATCTTTTTTTGTTCTTTTCTTTTTTCTTTATTTTTTTGTCTTTGTTCTTTTTTAGTAATACATTTAACCAGGCAACGAGAAAGTGCAAAACGTCCAGCGTTCCAATCTATTTCCGGGTTGTGATATCTTAGCCAATCTATGCCAATAATAACATCATCGCTTCCTAAGTCTGTAACCATGAAGGCTGCTTGATCCTCAACATGATCACCGATCTTTAGACCTAATTCTGCGTAATGAGTCATCGATCCAGCGGCATTTAACGAGCCATCAATATTTTTAACCGGAATGGGCCTTAATAATTTATGGCACCGGACTTCGTTCTTTTTCACAAACTTTTCGCTAATAAATAATGTTGATGCACCGCAATCTACCAGTGCTTTCACATCTGCTTGTCGGTTCTTTCCCTTCAACGTGATCGGAATGTAAAAATGTTCAGATTTGGATTTAATATATACTTCTGATACATCCGAGAACGTAGATAGGATGGAGAAACGATTGTTCGGGTCTAAGTTCGCAGACTTTGACTTCGACCCCTCTAAAAACCCTTGCCTTCCTTGGAGCTGACCCAAGCTTTGAACCAACTTGGAATAGGGTCTTCTTCTTTTGGCACTGTAGTAGCCTTCACCTGCACTTTTGGTGCGACTGCGTCTTTGCAGTTTCTAGCCATATGGCCTTCGCCTCCACAGCGGTAGCATTTGAAGGATCCAGTCCTTCCTTGAGGTTTTGGAGCACCTCGCTGCTTGTTGGCGTCGACGTCCATAGCGTCGCTTTCCCTGCTTGGACCAGGTTTGTATTCAGGGGTCCTGGGGCCTTGTTTAGGGGTCCACCAGGTCGTCTTCTTCTTGTCCGCATCTAGCTCCTCGAAGTTGCGTCCGATTTGGATCGCATGTTCCACCAGTTTCCTCATGGTGTTTTTGTCCTCGTAACGGACATGAGCAAGCTGTATCTTGACACGGTCTTGAAGTCCCATTCTGAACTTCTGTCTCTGGTCATAGTCGGAAAATGAAGTATGTGCGGCCTTTTGTCTGAAAGCGGCCGCGTACTCTGGAACTGAGGAAGATCCTTGTCTAAGGGATTCCAGTTCTCTGATTGCTTTTCCTTCACGATCTTCTTGCCCCCACATGGCTTCTAAGTCTTCCAGGAATTTCTCCACGGTCAACTTCTCGTCTCCGGTCTTTCCAAGTTTGGTGATGTAAGGTTGCGCCCATTTGGCTGCAGTGCCTTTCATGAAGGAGAGCATTACTCCGATCCTTTGGCCTTCTTGAATGTTGGGCCATTGCGCCGTGTATAGCGCTACTTGGGATATCCAGACCATGAGTTCTATGGAGTCCTTTTCTCCAGTGAAGTCTTGGGGTTTGGAGTATTTGATGGAAGGGGAAGAGTTCGATGAAAGTAAGCTAGCTCCTGCAGAGCCGAAGGATGGTTGTTGAGATTGTATCTTTACAGTCTCGTCTTCTTGCATTTCTAGGCGTACGCCCAGGAGTCTGTTTGCTTCTTCTAGAGCCGCATTCTTGGCTTCTAGTTCTGCGATCCTGACCCTGAAGCTGTCCGCTTGATTTGCAAGTGACATATGGATGTACTCGACAATTTCCTGTGGAGTAGATGGTAATACCACCGGCTGTGCAGGCTGTGTAGGAGAGTTTGGTAATTCAGACATAGTGCCAGTTGTATTCTGGAACCCGATTCACTGATGTCTGTTTTGAAGAGCTGCTCGTAAGGGCTCTTCCGGAAGGGAATGATGGTGAAAAGAAGAAAGTTATGTAATGGAAAACTGAAGCGGTCCCCGATATCTGATCGGATCTACCACATACTTCAGGATCGAAGGGTTCTTTAATCAACCCAACCGATGCTTCCCTAATACTAACTAAAAAGAATACGTAACTATACTCGATCGAGTGGGAAAAACTAGGGACAATGCAATCTCCGTTCTGAGGGTACAAGCCTAGGACAAGTTATCACTCTTCCAGCCGAAGCTTACAAGTGCGAGTCTCACTAGGTTATGTCGCTAAATCCTCGTAGGTCGAAAGCACGGTTTGTCGTCTAGACAGTTCTGCTATTGACTCGAAACGAATGCCTATGTGCGTATGAAGAAAGGAATAGGTAAAATGAAACTATAGTAACGTTGAGCAGGCAGGGTTTTGGGCCAGCACTCAAAGTTGCAGTGACATGCCTAATGTTGTGAACACCTCCGTATACTGGCAGCTGCGGTAAGACAGGGCCTGGTATAGGACTACTAACTAAGAAAGATGATAGGTAGGAAAATGCGCTCAAATGAGCAAAGGGATGAAACAAAGGATCACAGCGGTTAAGCTGGGCAAAAGTATAACGGTTCTGTTTTGGCTGATGGTGTGAAGATGACTTCCAACACGACCAGGCGAAAGAGAAAGAGATGCGAGAGTGTAACGCAAGAGTCGGAGTCTCCTATAGTTCAAACCTAATGTCACAACCCAATAACGAATTAACGCTGGGCAGAGACTAGGACTCAAACAAAGAATAATCACACAGAGGAAGTAGGCAGCAGGTACGTCTTGGTATTGCTCACTTGGAGATACAAGAGGTTTGAACTAAAGAACTACTGACTACGACGAGCTACCTATATACACATATTGAAACTGAGATCGAAACTGAGTATGAACTAACTAACCAATCAGAATAATTAAAGGTATCGTACGATTCTATATATAACTATGATGTCATAACATGTGCCGCAGCCGCAGTAAGACTCTGGAACATTCCAAGAGTATTGCGAGGCATGACATCAACATCTTCGGCATTGTCCGATAGATCACGTGACTCTGGTAATTCTACAATAGACGCAATAATAGGAACTTCTTCAACAGTAAATACATTTTTAGGAACAGGCGCTGTGACTGGGCGCTTAAAGGACTTAGAATTAAGGAACGAATAATGATTTGTATTTGGAACTCGTGACAAGCATACATCATGATGAGTGCTGCGATCAAGGGGGACATAGTGGACAGGGCTGCGTGAATTTGGGACTCGTATGCCTGTGATTTTGCACATGCGACAAGGGGAATACCCATTGTGGCCTTTGATCTGCATGACCATAGATATTGCAGGCATATCTCCACTGATGATGATGAGGTAGGCATGCAGTGCAAACAGGACAATTTCGAGTGCATCAAATGCATGCACACCTGCTGCAAGTTTCATCAATTCCTCGACAAGAGGCCACAGAAACGAGTTGAAATCCTTTGGCTTCTTTGGCTCAGGAACAACGCCAGCACATATGATATTTTGCTTGTGGAAACAAGTTTCGGGGGGGAGGTTGTAGTTGTAGAGGATAAGTGGCCAAGTGGTGGTTTTTTGACCTCAGAATGGAGCAAAACTGTCCGTGGCAAGGCCAAGTGCAATGTCTCTCAGATCACTAAAGTGGTTGTGTGCAAGTTCGTGGCCATTGACACTCACTTTTTTGGCAAGTAGTTTTTGATATAATGAGCCATCAAACATGTCAGTGATGTTCCCCGGCTGATGTGAATGTCCACGAGTGCGATATCTCATTTCTGTAGCTGATTGTCGATTGGCATAGAGGGCTACAAGATGGGGAATGATGGGAATATATGTGAACTGTTTTTGTGGTAGACCAGATGGTGTGCGACAGGGAGCTGAGCAGTGTGGACACCTATCCAGGTCTTCAATAGGCCCAACGAAGCAACAGCATGAATTGATGCAACAGTCATACCGGGCAGGTGATAACCCAGCAAGAAATGCAACACGAGCCCTTGTCTGCTTCAAGCTTGGCAGCTGGATATCAGGAAATGCAGATGGAAGCATGTTAAATGCCTCTTTGGTGCTTTGACTTCGCACCTTGTAAGCAAATGCACAAAGAACATGTTTATCATAGGAGCTGAGGTCGTCTCCTGAAAATCCACTTGTGAGCTGGTATCCATGGATGTCATGTTGACAGCATACCCATTTCATACAGTTCTCATTCGACATTCTCCCCCATGAACTCATCTTCAGGATCACTTTCAACACCAATATTGCAGTCCCCATCAGAATCAGAATCAGAATCAGCTTCATCATCCAAGTTGCCCTCTTCCTCATCATTTGAGTCCAAATCATGACCTCGCACGACTGATTTTGCAGTAGCCAAGGCTGCCTGGACTGGATCCTCATATGGTTCAACTTGAAATTGATCGTCGTAACTAATGTCATAGTCAGCATCAAGATCCTGGGTCTCAAGGGTTGTCAGACATG